>NW_024423453.1:28118707-28180611 GCF_017311325.1 Ursus maritimus
GCCATGACCAGACTTTGTTCTTTCTCTGTTTGGTTTAGGATATTTTATATATAGGATATTATATATATATATATATATATATATATATGAAAAGAGAAAAAAGCTAAGGATGTGTTCAAAGCCATTATTTATATTTTAACTAACTGAAAAATGGTACTTAGGTGGATCTCAGTGCAGAGATAAAGAATAAATCACTATACTTAATTATTTCAAAGCTCTTCTATTGTCTTCGGTTGTACATGCAATTTCATATTTCACACTTTAAGTAAAAAACCAGTTCTGTTAAAGTATCTCCCAGAAGTTTGTTCAGGAAACCAAGCTTTTGAGAATGAACAGCTGCTTTATCTTATGCTTTTCAAAGCTGACTGAGTAAGCTGTGATATCAGGAAGTTGTACAATATCTTGCAATTATAGACAGCAAAAAGAATTTTGTTGTTGAATCAAAGAAACTGATTCAAGTAAAGTGGCAAAGGGCAGAGGATGATACAAGGAACAGTCATGAACTTTGCAGTTTGACATATATGAGTTTTATTATCCATTCTCCATCATATTCATATATGAAATCATGGGCAAGTTGACAAACCATTCTGAGTCTTGAGTTCATGTTTGGCAAAGCAGAAATATAATATGGACCTGTGTTGAGATTAACTGATATTATAAATGTAAAGCTGCTGGCACAGGACTGTTTGATTTGTTGGTTTTCCTTTTTAAATGGATATGAATTATTGATTAACTTTCATTTCAATAATCTATTTAACAAATACACTATACTTCCTCATGAATTACTAGGCTCTGGATCAGTGGGATGCCAAAATTGAAGATTATGTAGAGTGTGTCAGATAAATTATATACAGGCTCTTTCTTGGTACTGGAGATTCAATCACATGACCTCAATGTCTCCTGCCAACCTTGTGGTAGGATGGTTGGCTACACAAAACTGAGAGCTGAAGAAGTGCTGTAAAGGTATCATTAACATCATTGCTGCCTCCTTTTAGCATTTATCCCAGTCTCAAGAAATATACAGTTGATCTTCATTATTCATGGATTCTGTATTTGCAAAATCATCTATTCACTAACATTTATTTATAACACCTGAATTAATACTTATGGTACCTGTGGTCATTTGTGGCTGTACACAGTACGGCAGAAGCTTTGTCACTCCTGACACGTATGTATGTTCCAAGTTGAGATCAATTAAGGCAAAGTTCTACCTTCTCATTTGAACTCTCATATTGCAAACAATTGTCTTTTTCATGTTGATTTTGTGCTGCTATTTTTCCTCACGTTTTGTGTTTTTTCTTAATGATTTTGTGCTTGAAATGGCTCCCAAACATAATGAAATATCCCTCTGTCTCATTCTTACACAAACACACATCATTGGATTTAGAGCATAGCTGGATAATTCAGGATGATTTTCTCATCTCAAGATACTTTATTTAATTATACCTATGAAAATTCATTTTGAAATAAAGTGAAATCAGTTTCAAGACATTAGTAGCATATCTTTTGAAGGACCATCATTCAACTCATTATATTCTTTCCTATGGGCCCCAAAATTCAAACCCATTCCATGTGCAAGATACATCCACACCATCCTAATATCCCCAGAGGACTCAATTTATAAACTACAAGCTATTTAATTGTATTAAGTTAGACATGTATATAACAATTTCTAGAGCAATCACATAAAATAAAACTATATAAAGAGCTATATAAAAAACACTATGTATATATTAAAATTGAATACTAAAGGAAGTTTATTTTACATTTAAGAAGGCAAGAAAAAAGAGAGGATCAAAATATGGGAGAAACAAATGGGAAAAATAATAAAATGAAGGATTTAATCCAACATATCAATAACTGCACTGAATGAAATGGTCTTAACACACCAACTTAAAGACCAAGATTGTCAAATTGGATAAAATGCTATAATTCCATTATATGTGGTCTTCAAGAAAGTTACTTCAAATATAACAATATAAGTAGATTAAAATTGAAGTATAAAAATATATGCTAGGTAAACAGTAATCAAGAAAACTGGAATGACACTATTAATATCAGACAAAGTAGGCCTAAAAACGAAACTATACAATACAAGGGAATAAAAGGAAAATTACATACTGATAAATAAAACTATTGGACAAGATAATATGACAATCCTAAATGTGTGTGCATCTAACAAGGTTTCAAAATACATGAAGCACTAAACTGATATAACTCAAAGAAGAAATAGACATATTCACAATTATAGTTGGGAACTTCAACACCCTGCCTCAGGAATTGATAGAACGTTTAGACAAGAAAATCAATGAGTATTTTATATTTACTTTGGGATGTAATGTCTATAGTATTGACACAATAATGAGGTAGGGAGAGTCCCCTTTTAGCAACTAGATAAATTATGTGTGTATAATTATGTGTGTATATAAATGTCTGTATTCAGATAGAAAGATAAAAAGGGAAGGAGGAAGGATGGAAAGAAGGGTTAGGAAAGAAGGAAAAAGAAAATAATAAGAAAGATTTCCCTAAACATACCTATAAAAATATTAAAAACATTTAAGTCTAGAAACAGTAGTGGAATATTCATGTCATTCTTTATAAATCTTTTTGTTAGTTGAACATTTATGATAATCATATATCTGTATAAATTCAGAATGAAGAGTAATGCTATTTCCATTTTGAAGCGTTTGACTGTTGACTTACCTGTGATGATATTATTAAGTTTGATAGTATTAACAAGTGTTAAAAAGTGTTTTTTAACAAGTGTTAAAAATGTTTTTTTCCTATCTTAAACTTCAAATAATAATGATTTTTGCAAAGAAAACACAAAATTATACTAAGTGGATCTTAAGAATTAAAAGAGGTATACAACACTATATATTGTTTTATTCTCCTTACTTGGAAATGCATTTATTGAGAAGACATTTACCATACAAGTTAAATATACTTATCACGTGTTTTTCTGTGAAACATTTCATCAAATATGAAACATAATTAAACAGTATAACATGGTTACTTTAAGCACCATAGTGTTTTTTTCCTTTTTTCTACTTTTGTAAATTTCTACAGAAATATAATAGTTTACACGAAAGTTAAAAGTCATTCAGTTTCTAAAAAGTTTGTTTTATGTTGAATAGCCCATGATCATTGGACTAGAATGAGTGATTACCTGTGAAGATAATGTCTATTGAAAAAGATATTAATCATGTCTTCTGGAGAAGAATGACTTGTTACAGTAGAGGACAAAAAAAGAAGGTATAATACTAATTATATGTAGGATGTTTATATTACTTTTAAACAGCTTAAGAATTGCAGGATACAGCCATGCCTGGGTGGCTCAGTCAGTTAAGCATCTGATTCTTGGTTTGGGCTCAGGTCATGATCTTGGGCAGGGTCATGAGATTGAGCCCCAGGTGGGCTCTCCATTCTGTGTGGAGAATGCTTGGGATTCTCTCTCTCCCTCTGACCCTCCCCTTTGCTCTCTCTCTCTCTCTCTCAAATACATAAATAAATAAAATCTTAAAAAAAAAAAAGAATTGCAAGATATAGTCACGTTTGTAAATAAGTGCAATTAAGACCACTGCATGGCAGATAGCATTTTTTTTGTTAAAATTAATATATTTTATATTACTTGAAATTTATAAGATTAGTTTCTGATTTAAAATCAATCATGACGGGGCGCCTGGGTGGCACAGCGGTTAAGCGTCTGCCTTCGACTCAGGGCGTGATCCCAGCGTTACGGGATCGAGCCCCACATCAGGCTCCTCCTCTATGAGCCTGCTTCTTCCTCTCCTACTCCCCCTGCTTGTGTTCCCTCTCTTGCTGGCTGTCTCTATCTCTGTCAAATAAATAAATAAAATCTTTAAAAGAAAGAAAGAAAGAAAGAAAGAAAGAAAGAAAGAAAGAAAGAAAGAAAGAAAGAAAGAAAATCATGACAACATGACTCATGTAATCAATATGAAAATCAAAATTCAGAAATGTTCCATCACCTCAAAGGTTCTTTATGCTACCATATATAGCCACACAAACCCATCCTCTTCTTAACAGATAGCAACCACTAAAATATCAACACCAGTAGTCTCTAATAAGTTTTGCATATATATATATAATCAAATATATAGAGCAATACTAAATGAGTGATAGATAATGATACACTCATAAACACTACAGATAAAATAGAATTCTAAAAAAAAAACCATTTAAGTAATCCATACTAGGGCAGGAAAATAAATGAAAACAGAGAGAAAAGGGAAAAATAGGAAAGAAAAAATAAAATGGCACACTTCAGCCCTAATATATCACAAATTAAATTAAATGCAAATAACCTAAATATATCAATTAAAAGATAGTGATTGGCACAGTGAATAAAAAAACAACTATTAACCAACTACATGCTATCTGTAAGAAACTCACTTCAAATATAACAATACAGGTAAATTGTAAGTAACCAGGTATAACGAGATATACCATACACAATCAAAATAAAACATAAGTGGCTGTATTATTAACAGATAAACTGCAGAGCAAAGAGAATTACCAGGAACAGAAAGAGACATTACATAACGGTAAAAATAACTCAATCCACTAAGAAGACTCAGTGATTCTAACACGTAGACCTCAACCAGAAAGCTACAAAATACTTAAAGCAAAAACTAATAGAACTGAAAGGAGAAAGTTTAAAAATCCCCAATTATGGTTAAGGACATCAAATCACCTCTCTCAGAAATTACTTGATAGATTATCAGCAAGGATATCAAAGAATTGGACAAAACTGCCGGCCAACAGGATCTAACTGACATTTCTAGAACACTTCACCTCACAACAGCAGAATACACATTCTTTAGAAGTTCCATTGAAGCAATTAACAAGATGATCACATCATGGGTCTAAAACAAACCTCAAAAAACTTAAAAGAATTGAAAACATACAGAATATAAATCTGAATATAATGGAATCAGTTGAATAATCAATAAAAGAAAGATAATAGGAAAATCTCCAAACACTGGGAAATTAAGCAATAGACTTCTAAATAATCTGTGGGTCAAAGAGGAAGTCTCAATAGAAATGAAAAAAAATTGAACTCAATGAAAATGAAAAACTGCAACCTATCAAAATTTGTGGGGTGTAGCTAATGCAGTGCTGAGGAATTTATAGCGCTGAATGTTTACATTAGAAAGTAAGAATGGTATCACATCAAGAATATAAGCTTCTACCTCTAAAAGCTAGGAAAAGAAGAGCAAGTTAAACCTAGAGCAAGAAGCAGAAAGGAAATAAGATTAGTCAATGAAATTAAAAACAGAAAATCAAGAGTAAAAATCCATCAACTCAAATGGATCATAAGTCCAAATGTAAAATTGGTGAATAGAAAAAATGTGGTTCATCCATACAATAAAATATTACTCAGCAAACAAAGAAACAACTACTAATAGATGGTACAATTACAATGGATCTGAAGGGCCTTGCACTGAATGAAAAAACCAATCTCAACATGTGACATATTGTAAGATTCTTTCATTCAACATTCTTGAGATGACAAAATTATAATTATGGAGAACAGATCAGTGATTACTGTGGTTAGGGTATGATTATAAAGGGGAAGGGGAAGTGGGACAGAGTGTCTGGTGAGGTAGAACAGTTCTATATATTAGGTGTGATGTTTATTATTTAAACATAAACATATAGATCTACACATATCTTAAAATTCCATGCACCAAAAAAGGTGCATGTCAAAATTATTGAAATCTGAACAAAGTCTAAAGTTTATTTGACTGTATTGATCTGATGTCAATTTCCTGGTTCTGATAATTGCACTAAGGTTATGTAAGATCTTTATCATTATGGAAGTTGAGTAAAAAATATATGGGAGCTTTCTGAATTATTTTTCCAGCTTTCCAAAATAAAAATGATTCAACACACACACAATCCATATGTATAGACACACAGACTCACACACAAAAACACTATACGAAGATGAAGGCAGAAAGTAGGGTGATGCTTCTACAAGCCAAAAAAGGTCAATCCCGAAGATTGTCAGCGAACTACCAGAAAATAGGTGAGAAGCATGGAAAAGATTCTCTCTCACACCCCTGGGAAGGCAAAAACTCTGCCATGCCAACACGTTGGTCTTGGACTTCTAGTCTCCAGAATTGTGAGGCAATACATTTCTGTTGTTTAAGCCATCCAGTTTCTAGGACTTTGTTAAGACAACCCTAGCAAACTAATACAGACTGAAAGAGATATTCATGTTTTTAGAGAATATACCATATTCTGTGCAAAAAGCTATACATGTACTTTCTGGTGATGGTAAAATAGAAAATCTGGGTAATGATCTATCTTAGTCTGTCTGGGTTGCTGTAACAAAATACCAAAGACAGGGTGGCTTTTACAACAGAAATTTATTTTCTCATAGTTCTAGAAGCAGGAAGTCTTAGATCAGAGGGCCCATATGGTCAGGTTCTGTTGAAAGCTGTCTTCCTGATTCTCAGATGGTTACCTTTTGCTGTCTCTTCATGTGGCAGAGAGAGAGAGAGAGAGAGTGCACTCTGATATCTCTTTTCATCAGGGCACTGATTTCAAAATAAAGGCTCTAACCTATGATCTTCATCTAAACTTGATTATCTCCTAAAGACCCCATCACCATACACCATTACACTGTGGTTAGGAATTCAGCATATGAATTTTGGTGGAACAACATATAAACATAAACATATAAACATAAACATATAAACATAAACAACGTATAAATTTTCAGCCTGGAGCAGTTCTAATAGACACAATTGAGTTAAATGGGACTATATGGAATATTGGAAGACTAAGTGACCATTTGTTAAACTGAAAGGATTTACTTGGCACTACATTAATCCCCAAGGAGATTTTAACAATGTGTGACAGCCATAAACTTGATGTGATCTTTGCTGCCAGGCCAGAATTAACTGGCTTTCATCTCTCAAATACCCTCTCAAATATATGTCCTAGTATTTAAAGTCCTGAAGCAATTGCCCTTTCCAGCCCTCAAGGCCTTTTCTTTCTTGCTTTATTCTCTTTTATTCCAGGAAATTCTTTCCCGAGTTCCTCTTTTTCATGTAAAACCTTGACAAAAGCAGTCAAAAGCAGCCAACACACACTACTAATACCCACTTGTTACATGATCTACTTTCCGAGTTTTTGCTGGACAGTTTTAGCAAATGTTTTGTCACTGTGTACCATCCGCATCATTCTGCCAGCCACCACTACCCAACTACTATGGTACCACATATGAAGATAGTTGTTAGGGTAGGACCTCAACTCCATGTACCGATGTTCATTCATATCAGTCAGGGCAGGCTAAATTATGCTGTGATAAAAAGCAAAATTGGTGGCTTAACAATAACAACAGAAGTTTAATTCTTGTACATACTATATGTAAAATGTGTTCGAGGTAAGGGTCTGATCAGCTTGAGACACTCATGGGCTAAGACTGATAGAGGCCATCCTGTAGCTGCAACAACTGGGACACTAGGTCTACTCAGGACAGTTTTTGAAGTGTGTGTGAGACCCTAGAGCAGACATAAATCATATTCTACGTTTGTCTTCTATTTCCGGTAGCATGAAGTAAATACTGGATATAATTACTGCTTGATTTAGCAATAAAAAAATAAAAATTAAATTAAAACAAAAGGAAAACATTGAAATCATTCCCTCCGAATATGAAATTTGTATACTTAAGTTGCTTAGATAGCATTAGACGAAAATAATTGCCTACATTTTCCCAAATGAGAGTAGAAATTTTTCCATTTCTATTTTTTCTGCTCTGTTTAAACTAATAAATTTATTTAGTAAATTTATCATCAGTAGATAAGAAAATCATGCACTGATCATCTGTTATAGATACTATAAATATATGAAGGAAATAGAGGGGCGTTAAAAATTACTTCGTAAGAGAAAATAAATATATATAATATTATCAAATTTCTAAAGATCTTCAAATATCAAAAGTTCTGCTTGGTTTCTTAAGAAAATAAAGTAAATATAGAAAGTATGTAATTAATCTGTGATTTCAGTTATGGTTAACCCTAAGGGAAAAAAATCAATCAATAAATAAAGTTTATTCTTACATCATCTTTTCTCATTTTCCCTTAGAGAATGCTCTCCCCTCTTTCTACCCCATCATCCTAGATTTCCCAGAACTGTATTTGGTTGTCCAAAATATAATGTTAGGTATTACTTCCCTGCAGTGAACCATTGTTTTGTTTTGTTTTTTTAAGATTTTGTTTATTTATTTGAGAGAGAGAGATCATGAGTAAGGGGAGGAGCAGAGGGAGAAGCAGACTCCTGGCTGAGCAGGGATCCTGATGTCGGGCTTGATCCCAGGATTCTGAGACCATACCCTGAGGTATGGTCTGGTCTGAAGGCAGAGGCTTTTTTTTTTTTTTTAATATTTTATTTATTTATTTGACAGAGAGAGAGAGAGACGGTGAGACAGGGAACACAAGCAGGGGGAGTGGGAGAGCGAGAAGCAGGCTTTCTGTTGAGCAGGGAGCCTGATGCAGGCCTCCATGCCAGCACTCGGGGATCATGACCTGAGCTCAAGGCAGACACTTAACAACTGAGCCACCCAGGTGCCCTGAAGGCAGGGGCTTAAGTGACTGAGCCACCCAGGCACCCCTGCAGTGAACCATTGTTAATTTGCATTACTTCTAGCAAAACACGCCCAGAAAAATTTCAATTCCTAGCTTATCACATAAATCCAAAAGAATGCGAACAATGACAATGTGGTTGCTGTTGAGTTGTTTAAACAGCCATCATCTCTATTATTAGAAGCAAATAAGTTATAAACATAAAATAAATAAATGTATAAATAGGTTCTCTTAACCCAAAGAAGTCATCAGGAATTATGTGTAGACAAGAAGGGCAGATAATTTTGTCCAAGAAAGGCATATGATAAGGAAACTGACTTTATTAAGTACATATATTTCAAGTCCTGTGTCATGCCACTTTGACATAGATTCTCTCAATTTTGGGTAGATATTACCTTCTCCAAATAACAAATGGATAAATTCAAGATTAGAAATTTTTACAACATGATTAACAGAGCTAACAAGTTTTTTTTTAAAGTTTTTAAAATTTTATTTCTATCCTTCAACCCTTTTAAAACCATGTTATATAAACAGTTAAATGGAGGACATTTTATAGCAAATAACTCAAGATCATATGTATTGATACCTTCTTAAAACTTTAACCAGAAGAAAAAACATTTTGATATAAAAAACTCACATAAGAAAAGCTGAAATAGCATTGTATTAGTTTTCTCTTACTGTACCAAATTACTAGACATTTCATCACTTAAAACAACATGAATTTATTTCTCAGTTTGGTAGATCAGAAGTCCAGTGTACTCAGCTGTTTTCTCTGCTCGTGTCTCTCAAGGCCCAAGTCAAGTTTCTAGCAGCGCTGTGTTCCTCTCTGGAGATGCTATGAGAAAATCTGCTTCCAGGCTCATTCAAGTTGTTGGTATGTCGGATAGAACCTGTTTTCTTGCCGGCTGTCACCCAAGCCCCACCTTAGCTCCCAGAGGTCTCTTTTCTGGTACTTGTACACCTCAAAACCAGCAACGGCAAATGGAATACTTCTCACAATGTTCTATCTTCTCTGCCTCCTGTTCTTCTGAGGCATCTCTCTGATTTCGGCAGGGAAAGTATCTCATTTTTAAGGGCTCCTGTGGTTAGACTGGGCTCATCAGATAGCCAAGATAAATCAACCCATCTCAAATTCCATGGTCTTAATCATATCTGCAAAGTCCCTTTTGACACATTACATACAGTTGTTTCCCCTTCTCCATGGTTTTGCTTTCCACGATTTCAGTTACCCCGTCAACCCTGGTCAGGAAGATGATACTTGTGATGTATTGTCAGAAGGTCAATAGTAGCCTAACGCTACGTCCCAATGCCTACATCATTCACCCCCCTTCATCTCATCATGTAGGCATTTTAGCATCTCACATCATCACTAGAAGAAGTCATGGTATATATAGGATTCAGTGGTATATATACCATGCTTTCTGAGAGTTCAGTACTATCCATGGTTTCAGGCCTCCACTGGGGGTCAATAAGAGGGGACTGTCAATAAGAGGGGATAAGAGCAGACTGTTGATAAGAGGGGACTATTGTATATTATATTAACAGGTTCCAGGGATTAAGGAATTGATATCTTTGGGAAGATGTTGTTATTCAGTCAAACAAAAACAATTTCATTGACAATCTGAAAATCATAAAGTGGGAACAGGGAGGGTTTTTTTCACACTGAAAAAAAGTCATCATTTAGAATGACTTCAGTTCTTTATGTATAATAACATAGCATACCATTCCTGCTATCTTTGAATGATTCTTTTGAATTAGTTATGATTACAACCTGAACTCATTTAAGTGAATTAAAAAATAGTTTGGCATTTGCTAAAATTTTCAAAACAGACTTGACTATGTATTATTTCAATGAACTCTTTTATTTGTTAATTTAAAGTCTGGGTCACGAATATTACAGTGGCTTTTTTTTTTCCCTTTCAAGTGTTTTAGCACCTGATTTTCTATATATCCATTTAAAAGGAAATGATTTGATTAGCACTGTATTATGATTTCTTTAAATGTAAACAGTAAATGTAATTTCTTTTTAGTCTGAATGAGAGATGCATATGTCATGGAAGTTACCCATCTTCATTCTATAAATAAAACAGAATAGTACAATTATAATAGAATAAATGCCAGAAGATGTTGCTTTCAGAAACAATAGATTACTAATTGACCTTTTTCTGCATTTACCATATTATTTATCATTTCAGCAGTTAGCCATCTTTCTGACAAATGAATTTCTTTAAAATGTGTATGACATTTAACTGGATAGAGTTATTTGTCATTGAATAATTTAATGTCATTTCTTATTGCTTCAATTTAAATGGTTGATCTAATTTTTGTTTGCAATGTACCATTTAGATGACTCATATTATATTGGTTAATGTCTAAATACTTTAAAAATTTAGATGAATGTGCTTTTCACTTGTCAACATAATCAAATGGGTCATATGGGATTTAAATTAAACAGTTGATTATATCCCATGATAGAATCCATTTACTTTATCCTCTCCCTTCCATCTTGCTTATTCACATATCCTTTACATCTTCTCTAGAGTCTACTTTATGTCTCCAGATCTACAATAATCTCATGAAATCATCTTAGCTCCCATGATTGATGAGCTCCTTGAATTGACATCCCTGTTTTCTTCCTTTCTTTATTCTAAGTTGCAGGGTTCATATTTACCTTCTCCTTTAATCTTCTGCATTCAGATTACACCTCCTTTCCTAGATTTCACTGAAAATTAATTTCAATGTTCTTTATAAAAGCCATAGATAACACTTTCTTATTTATTACCTTTTACTTGCTACAATTTTTATGGTTCATTAACATTTATGTCTATTAATAGGTAACTTATATCTATCAGCTTCTCTTGACCTTTTAATAGTTTTTATAGTACTTTTCTGAAGATTACATGCATCTTATCACTTTTCTGATGTATATGCTATTAAATATAATTTTGAAAATTGTAGATAAATTGCCACAGCGCCGAGATAGAGACAGAAAGAGAGACAGAAAGAGAAAGAGAGAAATTGCTAAATACATCTGATCCGTTGGTTGTGTCCTACAGAGAGTGATGTGGTAAATTATCTTTCTACTAAATGTGATACTAATTTATTTATTTCCTCTTTTCTACTTTGCTTATATCTAATAATGTTCAGGCCAAATTATAGTCTGCCATGGCTCCATTACATTCCTCTTCCAATTTTTCCTTTCTTGGAAGAGTGGCTTTTCCTGGCCACTCACTAGACCACATCATCATTGATTGCTACCATGAGATAGGTTTGCAACTCCTAAACCCGACCTGGCCATTTATCTTTCCTCAGGCTTCACTCCTACCTATTAGTTTGCACCACGATCATACCCTACGTATAGGAAGAATTTTATTCTTGTTTCTCCTCAGAATCTCTGTCATTCAACCTCTTATTTTCCTCCTTATATTAGTGAGTGCTTAGAGTGACATTTATTGAGAAAAAACACTATTTTATAGGGTGGTATCTTCTACAAAGGAAAAAAAGTGGCTTGCAAAAAACATGTATGTGCATTTTACAAACCATAAAAGCTAAGAAATAGTCGTTTTCTTTTAGTTTAGAGAGCTAGTTCTCTACCATTCCCTGATTTACATGTAGCTAGGGTCCTGGATATAATTCAGATTCCACAAATCAGATACTCTCATGGGGGCATTTGGCTGTGAAACAGAGTTAAGTGTGAAGAGTAGGATGTGAAACATTGCTTTGCTGGCATGGATAGTGGTAGAAGTGGACTTGTCTGCTGTCAGCACATGCAGAAGTTTTCACACCTTTCTGCAAGGTTATGAAAGCTTTAACCACCCTGCAGGGGTAGAGTGACACTAGGGTCTAAAATCTACTTCTAGAGGCATGGGGTGTAGTCTATTACTCTGACCTTCCAACAATTTCATGAGAAACTTAATACGTGACAATAAGTACCTTTAAGTTTAAACTAGTGATTGCGATTTCTGTTGTGTGTAACTAAACCCTAAGTGCAACAGATAGTATTTTTTATCAAATTTATACAGCCTTTGCTAAAACTAATTTCTTTCAGGGGTGCCTCGGTGGCTCAGTCGTTAAGCGTCTGCCTTCGGCTCAGGGCGTGATCCCGGTGTTCTGGGATCGAGCCCCGCATCAGGCTCCTCCACCAGGAGCATGCTTCTTCCTCTCCCACTCCCCCTGCTTGTGTTCCCTCTCTCACTGCCTGTCTCTCTCTCTGTCAAATAAATAAATAAAATCTTTAAAAAAATAATAATAAAAAATAAAAATAAAAATAATTTCTTTCAATGATACTATACCAAGCTTTGTAATTAAGCAAGGAAAGAAAATATTACCTATTGAATTCTAATTTAAACAAAATCAAATAAGGTAACTATTGGAAACTGATATCTAGTAAAGAACTGCAATATGCAATAGATGCCCATTAAAATGATGTCCTATTAGCATGATAACAAAAATAACATTTTTATGAAAGCAAAGAATGTATTATTGGCATGACATATTATTTTTCTAGGTGTAATATACCACATAAAGCTATGCAGCAAGGTTTTTGTTATAACTTATGAGTGTCACTTTTTTTTTTTTCTTTTCCAAGGTCTTATGTTTTCTCATTTCCTAAGTAATCTCTTAGATCACTCCAAGGATTTCTCCCTCTTTTGATTCCTAGTTGATATAACGGTTGTATTGTGACAAAATGGATGGAACTTGAGGGAATTATGCTAAGTGAAAAAAGTCAAACAGTGAAAGAACAAATACTGATGATCTCACTTATATGTGTAATCTAAACCAAAAACAAAAACAAACCCAAGTTCAAAGACATATAGAACAGATTAGTGGTTGCCGGGGAGGAGGTGGGGGGGGGGGCAAAATGAGTGAAGGAGCTCAAAAGATACAAACTTCCAGTTATAAGATAAATAAACCCTGGATTTGTAAAGTACACATGGTGACTATAGTTAATAATACTGTATTGCATATTTGAAAGCTGGTAAGACAGTAGAAAAGTTCTCACAAGAAAAAAATTCTGTAAGTATGTATGGTGACAGATGTTAACCAGACTCACTGTGTTGATTATTTCACAATATATACGAATATCAAGTCATTATATTGTACACTTGAAACTAGTATAATGTTGTATGTCAAATATACCTCAATAAAAAATAAAATAAAATAAAAAGTTGGTTGTGAATTTGTATTATTTTGCCTCTTAATTATCATTTTATGAATTAGATTTTCCAAATTTAAAAAGCAAAGCATTCTCATAAAGAAAAACAAAATCAAGCAGCCAATGTCTCCTGAAAATCATATATCTTTGCCCAGTACTTATAATGTATTCATTGTATGAGTGGAACATTTTATACAGGCTGTAAAATGACATTCCATATTTAAACAAACACACACTTATTTTGGGGGAAATTGTTCATTCTACCCAGAGATGATATTCAACCACTATTCACTAACACTAGCATTTATCCTGGGTAGTCAGTGTTATACCAGTTATTATTTTGAATATCACCTTAATCCTTTCCAACTATAACAGAACCAATCTGCTGCAAGACTGAATAAAAGAAATCTCATTTAAAATGGAGTCAGGAGGCAAGGGTGGTGAGCTCTCATATCCTACCACTCTCTGTCAATTGCAAACCCCAAAGGAAGAAGCCTACTTTATTACTCCAGCAAGAGGAAGGTAAAATTTCTCCTTGCCAAACAAGCTCAGCCAATAACAAAATGCCACAACTGAGCCAATGAGAAACTATCACCACCCCGAAGTCTTTCTTTCCTCCAATGGACTTTGTTCAAAGCAGGCCCTCCCAACTTCCTCCTTCTCTCTATAAGGTAACATTCCTCTCCTTTGATCTCCTGACCTGCCTATGATTTGCATAATTTAGATGTCCTGAATTGCAACTCCTCTGCTATTCTTGAATAAACCCATTTTGCTTGTAAAATAACAGAATTTTACTTTTAAGGTTGACACTGCTACTCATGATAATATAGTCTACTGTGATTACTATTTATGATTTCATTTTAAACAAATTCCAGAGAAATTTAAATTCTGGAGCCCTCACATATATAAAACATTTCAATAGGTAAGGTTTTGATGAGCCTCCTTTTTATCTGTATACTCGCTAGTTTCAGTGTTCATCCAAGATTTCACCCCATTGTTTACTCCATAAATTCCCAGCAACACAATTCTCAGTCGAGCTGCAGACTTCCAACCCAGCAACAGAGACAAAATAGCTTCAGATAATATTCAGTAAAGATGTCATTACTGAAATTATCCTCCTCTTCTCTTGATAATATAAAGCAGTTAATGATATCATTTACCTAGAATTTGGACATCATGTTCTCACTGCGGGCAAGCATGCCATACTCTCCAGTGCTCTAGAGGGTATGGGTTTATATGACATTTTGGGTGATGTGAACTCATGGCATGTCCACATTGATCAAACTTGTCAACACTCCTGGGCCTTGCCTAAGTCTCTTCAGGGAAGTCATAGGTGTGGGCAGATTATTGGCCCCTCTCGGGATCCCAGGTCACCAGTCAATGACTTGCTGCACAGAGGGAAAGGAGAAGAATAACACCTATCCTTTTGATGTTGACCTGAACTGTTAAGGCCCTGGTTCTAAGGGGCACAAGGTGTATCATGAGGTTCATGCCAGCAACACAACATGCAACAGTCAATTGGTCAATACCATAGATCTTGCCACAGATCCCACTGAGACCCAGACTACTCTCACTAGTTTTTGCAAGATGAAAATTCCATAATAGAGAAATGGTAAAGGGAATTTTAAAATCAGCTAACTGTATACTGTGAAATAAGTTTAATATGTAACAGCCAGAATTTAATATCACACATTTCTGCTGACTTCAAACACCTCCACATTAAGAAAAGAAAGAGAAAGAAAGAAAGAAAGAAAGAAAGAAAGAAAGAAAGAAAGAAAAAAGAAAAAAACACAAAACAAAAATCACTCAACAAATTGCCCAAAGGATATTTAGCAAGTGCAATTGCTAGAGTTGTTTGTTATTTATAGGCATAAACTCAAAGGAATTCTCCAAAAATTGAGCATTTTTTTCTGAAACATTTTCAAAAGACGTATTTTAAACTCAGCCAAACCTTTTAAAATAATTCTCTACTCCATCCACAATGCATCAGGATTCTACCATGCTGGTTACATTTTAGTTTTTACTTCTCTAATCTCAAGAACTACAGATGAGGAGAAAACACTGAAGGACATTGACATAAAAATGGTCCAGAGAGTGTTACTTGATTTATACTCTATTTTGATGGAATTTTAGGCTGAAACATAAAAATCACAATTATTTTAATTGTATGATAAAAAGGTAAGACTTAACGTGCAGACTTTGACTTCCTCGTCTCATCTCTGTGATTGTTCTCAAGTCATACCTGCATTCTGCTTTATTGTTTATTTTTAATATGAGTTGAATACAAACTAACTTCTCCTGAAACGCTTTGACGAATAATTAACAGAAAGGACTCCCTGAAGATTAATGATGTGGCATTGGTTCCCAGCTAAAGCTACATAAACACTGCATAAAAGGAATGCATATAAATCTACCATACATATTTTATACCGGACAACACAGCCATCTGGGAGGATGCAAGAGATTTATTGCTAAAGTGCTGAGGTTGTATGTATAGCTCTCTCAGTGTTTTTCACATCTCAGTAGTTTTGTCTGAAAAGTTGTTTTAACCATAGTTTCTCATCCATTATCATTAACAAATTCTTAAGCTATGACCTAAGTCATCTGCATTAGCCATTTATTACATCATTCACTGAAGTTGTGGAAATTATCTTTTTATTGCTTTGAAATCTATCATGATACAAATTTACATAATGACTCTAAGTTCTAAGTGTTTTCCTTATTTAATTTAATAATCTGCTCAGTACTCTATTTGCATAGTATTGTTCTTAGTGTTTTCCTGGTTTCAGAATTGACAGGTAAGTTTATAAAAATGTTACACTTAATGAATATTTTCCATAAAACGGAATTTTACCTTGCATTAAGTTTTTATGTTCTATAAATGGTACAAGAACCATGTTACTATTGATTACTATTAAAAACAAATCTTTGGTTATATTTTTTGCACTGTATGTATTTTCCTCATTTTCCAAAGAATATATATGCCCAGAAAAAAAAGAAGTATTTAATGTGCATCTTACTAACGGATTCCTTTTATCACATCTCCACTAATAAAACTAAGTGCTGAGAGATCGATTTAAGGTAAATCCAGGAACTGGTGTGTAGTTGGTATATAGTAAAACCACTGCTAATCCTACTGACAAAGACATGTATTAGGGATTTTACTCTGGTTTATGAGGACTCCAATTTTCTTATTTTTGTATCTTTTTATAATTTGTACTAAATACACTCAAACATTTGTGCTAATAACCATGGAAAAAAGACTGAAATAATTTTAAAGGAGTTTAAATATTTTTAAAAACTTGTATTAAAACATAAAACCATGTTTACAGTGGTAAATGAATCTATCTGCACATGCACACCACATATTTCACTATTTGTTTCCTTGTGACAACTAAAAAGATGAAAATCCCCGACTCTCCCCTATAGTCATGAAGAAAAGATAATCTCTGTCTTACAAATAAAACAAATAGTATAGCCTAAGTCTAAGGGATTATAATGCACGATTTGAGAGGGAAAGGTAAGTAAATGGAAGTCTTTGAGATCTGAATTGTAGTTGGGTAAATTGGAAGAGATCACTTCACATGTCACTGAAGAATGACTCAACCAAAGCTCAGTGATTTATTGTATTACCCTATCCCAGATAGGACTAGACCTTGGGACACAAAGATGAATACAAGATAATTCTTAATTTCAAGGAGCTTATGACCTGATAATTCATGTATCCAGGTCTTATCACAGAATATCTCAGTATCAAAAGAGATAAGCAAAGAAAGAACTCCACATCAGAGTATGATTTTATTTTTCTGTTCATGTGGAGTAAATTGGGAAAAAGAATTTAGATAAACTTTAAATGACCTGGAAAGATGAATTAGGTTTTGGCAGAGAAAAATCACTCCGGGTTGAAGAATCAGCATGAATATGAACAAAAGATATTGTCTAGAAAGCCGTTTGGTCACAGGTATTTAACATAGCACAAACTGAATAACGAACGTGGATATATTTCTGAGGAAAATGTGCATCTATCTTATTTCCTAAATTAAGTAAAAAATTTAAGAGTAACAAAAAGCCTACCGAGAAATATGTCTTTTTTGCCTTATATTCTAAGTCAGAGAACCAAGTCACAAGTTTCTTACATAGCTTTCCAATTATAGTCTGTGGACATAAGCACAGACATTATTGATTCCTGTTGTAACTTTTACACAAATAGTAGCAGAAGACATATTATTATCCTTCATGATTTTAAACATCTCTCTCTCAGATTGTTCCTTATCAGCTACGTTTTTCTTAAATTTATATAAAATGAAAGTTGAGTTGACCAGTTTCAGCAAAGTAATAAGTTACAGTCTGATTGCAAGGATCTGTAGAGTGAATTTTTGACTAGGGAGTGGGGGCATCTTGAAGACTACCATCGAGTAGTGGTGGTGAGAGGATGAGGCAAAAGAGACAATTGCTTAAAGAACTATTTTAGAAGGTAGCAAATAATAATGGAACTAAATCAGTTTGGGTGGTAAAAAGATTTCTATTTAATTCCAAAATTCTAACACTTATTAAATTTTTTTAAAAAAGATTTTATTTATTTATTCGACAGAGATAGAGACAGCCAGCGAGAGAGGGAACACAAGCAGGGGGAGTGGGAAAGGAAGAAGCAGGCTCATAGCGGAGGAGCCTGATGTGGGGCTCGATCCCAGAACGCCGGGATCACGCCCTGAGCCGAAGGCAGATGCTTAACCGCTGTGCCACCCAGGCGCCCCAACACTTATTAAATTTCAACTGTGGGATTAGTCTAAACCTGTCTTGAGCTTCAGTTACTACATTTGTACAATGGAGAATAATAACTAATTCACAGAATCTTTGTAATGTTGAAATAAATGTTTCATGGCCCTTAACATGCATTTTTATTGCATTTTATCATTACTTACTCATTATCCATCATTTTAAAACAAATCCTATGTTATCAATGTCTCTTAATTATGTATGTGTTATACTGTGTTTAGCTTTTATTTTTGTTTTACATATTTAATTATTCATTTACTATTTTGAGTTATATTAAATAGAATACAGTGATTAGTCATTTCATTAGGGTAATCCTGTCTGCTGGAAAAAGCAAATTCCAGAATTTCGGTGCCTTCGCACAATAGTTTATTTTTCACTTTGAATATAGTCCAACGCAGCCCAATTTTCCTGGTTAGTCGGTGGGTGGCTTACCCGCCACTCAGTGACTCAGAGACTCAGGTCCCTACCAGCCTGTGCCCTCTCGCTCCTCTAGGGTTTAGAGTCCCCTGCTTCCAGACAGTAGAAACAGAAGCTGTGGAGAGGCCCTCATCTGCTCCTTAAATGCTCTTGTCAGAAAGGGATACTTACTATTTCTGCTCACACTTCACACAACTACAAATGCATTGAAAAGCTAGTTGCCTTTCAGTGAAAACTCTGCGCTCTGGAATGAAGGCCATCAATTTTGGTCAATAGCTAGCAATTTCAGTCACATTAGTCCAATACTGCCATTCACAAATGAGGAAACTTAATACCTAGCAATAGTGAATTCAACGGAGACATTTGCTGTTTTCTTATGGTGTTTCTTTGATCTAATGTTATTTACTAATACAATGGGTAGAACTTCATTCAACTACGAACGGCGTGAAAGGAGAAAATGTCAGATTATTGTACGAGGCAAACAATAATGTTGGTCAATATATTTACATTTAATTATAGAATATAGCATTTCATTTTTCCTTTGCAAATAATTATTTAGTATTAAAGATTTATTATAAAATATGACATTGTGAAGAAGATCTACGATTTGGTGCTGAGTCTTCATTTAGGAATTTAACACCTCATCTGCATACATCATGATAATGAAAAAGCATTATTCTGTTTTATGCTGCCTGCAGAATAAACAGTAGGAAAATGGGAAGTGCCCGTGCTGCACGAGCCACAGTATAACTGTGCAGAATACAATTGAAATGGAGGATGCTAAAAATTCTCAAAGCTGTATTTGCAAAACTTGTTCCAAAGTTCTCCATTAATCAGCACAAATATTTTTCTGAGTATACATTTGGAGGCCTTTGCATCTACACTCAATTATGGAGGCAGCAGGAAAATTATGTTCTTTGCATATAAAATATAGCTAAGTTATTCAAAAAGGGCTCTAGGAAGCTCCTCAAAGAGAAGACTATAATATAGGAAAAAGCTCTTCTGCAGATGTGTCAATTATTGCTATTTCATCACTGTACTTATTAGGTTTTTTATTTAGAAGGTAAAATTGTTTTCAAATCCTGATTGAATAAATGAAGAAGGAATATTATATTATATAAACAGAAATATGTATTCATCCAAGCACCCACTGAACACCTACTATGTGCCAGGCACTGTTCTGGATACTAGGAATATAGCATGGAAAAAAATGCATGACTTCCCCAGTTGCCCATTTTTCTTTTCTTTTATATAAACCTGGATCACTTTCTTTAAGCAACAAATTGAGAAATACTACACACAATCAGGAGGCTGTCCTTGAGGAATGAATTTGTTCGGGTTGCCTACTTTGAACATCAGAACTTTTACTAGGTGTGAAGGAAAAACATGGATGGAGAGCATTAATTACAATAGCCGGCAATTTCAGCACAGGGATTCCACTAACTGGTGAGGGTCAACTCTGCTGTACAGACGAAGAGCCAGCAGAGGGAGATGAAGCGGGTTTGTGAGAAAATATCCTTGGACATACTATGCTTTCAAGCGCTAGGACTTTGAGAAATACTTACAGACTTTTAAAAGAATAGGACACATTAAGTCTTTTGGTATGAAAATGTATCAGTTGTCAAGCACATAATTAAAAAATTTTTTTTGAAGAAATTACCTTCTGGTATATGATGGGTAATGTACTTAGAAGTTAATGAGGGCTTCAGAGGGGAGGGGGTGGGGGATTGGGATAGGCCAGTGATGGGTATTAAGGAGGGCACATATTGCATGGTACACTGGGTGTTATACGCAAATAATGAATCATGGAACATTACATTAAAAACTAAGGATATACTGTATGGTGACTAACATAACATAATAAAAAATTATTATTAAAAAAAGAAGTTAATGAAGTTGGTGTCAGGTTTCTTATTCTTCCTTTTTAAAAGATTTTCTTTATTTATTTGAGAGAGAGAAAGTGAGAGAGAGAGCAGGGAGAGGAGCAGAGGGATGGGGATAAGTAGACTCCACCCTGAGTGGAGAGCCCTAGCTGGGGCTCCATCCCACAACCCTGAGATCATGACCTGAGCCAAAATCAAGACTCAGATGCTCAACTGACTGAGCCACCCGGGCGCCCCAGGTGCCGGGTTTCTGATAAAGAATTTAGTCAAGACTTGTGTTGTACCTCTAGAAAGTAAACTTGGCTTTTGATTCACCAGTTATACATATTTCAGTCATAATTCACAATTATTATCCCTTTGCTAAGGGAACAATCCCTTAGCAAAACCAATTTTGGGGAGATGAGTCAGTTTTCAAAGTTGGTAACATAAGGAGTTAATATGTTTGTAGTGATTGGAAGACTGATCGAAAGATAATAGAACTTCTAAAAAGCTCATGGTAAGTTAAATATAAAAAACTTCTTACCATGTCTTGGCTTATACTTAATGCACACAATTGAAAAATCTTTTATGAGTGAAAAGTTCATAAATATTTTTCATTCGTGTATTATGATATTGCTTTTAATTCCATTCCATTGCTCACTGTAAATTTATGTGCCTGTATGGATGATGAACACAAGTGATAATTATAAGATGATTTTTACATCTATTGAAAAAGATCCATTTGTCTGATTTATGGATCTATTTTAACAAGGACTTTGCATATTACATTATGATTCTTATTTTTCCATATCAACATCAACATTCTGCATTACTCGAAAACATCACTAATAAAACAAAAAGGGAAATATTGTAAGATTAATATCTGAGGTGATATAGTTTGTATCCTTTTTACTTTAAGTGTGGTCCACAAATTAGCAGCATCAACATCACCTGGGACCATATGAAAATCAGAATCTGCATTTTAAAAGCTTCCCAAATGATTGTATGACCATTACAATTAGAGAGGACTCTCTGGTCTAGGCAATAACCTTCTTTTTGCTTCCTCTTTGCTATCAGGATCTGTATTTTGTTCACATTTGCATTCTTTTTAATTAATTAATTTATTTGAGAGAAAGAGAAAGANTGTGTGTGGGTAGGGGGAGGGGCAGAGGGAGAGAGATTCTTAAGAAGATTCCTCACTGAGTGCTGAGCCAGACATGGGGTTCAATCTCAGGATCCGGAGGTCACGACCTGAGCCAAAACCAAGAGTCCAAGGCTTAACTGACTGCACCACCCAGGCACCACCCAGGAGCCACCCAGGTGCCCCTTGGGGGCGTCGTGTTAATCACGATCCCTTCACAGCCTTGGGCAAACAAAGATGATTAGACTAAGCCATGCATATGATCTAATTTCTTTCTCCTCTGACTGTTAAAGTACAGGCATGTGATGTAACCTTAAAGAAAGCACCATAGAAAATATTTAGAGGGCTTATAGAAAAAAAAGTCATCACTCTCAAAAAGATACACAAAACAAGGACAAGTCTCCCCTTAGACCCTGGATATTTTCATTCTGCAAGTAATATCTGCAATGGCTACAACCCTCTTGGGACTGTGAGGAGAGAGAACACAAGGGAATAGCAGAGAAGCTGAACTATAGTCCATAAGACCTAGAGTTCTTTTGTCCAGCGCCAGAAAACCTCTGCTTCCAGCATCCGGATTCATGAGAGGATAAACCTTTCCTTGATAACCTACTTTTAGTTGGCCTCTGTTACTTATATGAACAGATAATAGTAACTTAAAATGATCATTGGGATCAATAGCTAGATTAACCACATTATTTGTCTTTAAATCTGCACCTACTAAATCCATGGATGGGATGATTTTTGTGGATTTGTGGTAGTGAATTACAGATGGATGATGAGACGTTTCCAAAGGAATGGCAGCCTCCAAATCAGAAGATTTACTTGCTGAATTATGAGTGAAGCAGAAATTCAATTTAAATTTTCCTATGTGGATTTTCCTGCTTTTTAAAGATTAAAATTATTAGTTTTCTATAGTCTGTTCTATCAATTTGGAAAAAGAGCAAAACAATAGCCCAAGTCTGGATCATGTTTTTAAAGTTTTTAGTAACTTCCTTTAAACTATAGTAATTTAATTATTGCCAAATATAAGTACTTAGACAAATCATTTGGGGAAAGCCCAATTTAAGAGCAAAACCAGGGCTTATCTTTTACTTTTACTGCACACAGTTAAATAGTGCTTTTCATTAGATACGTGTTTTTATTAAATGTGTGTTCATTACATATGCAGAATATAAATTCTACTGGACAGTATCGATCTGCTATGTATGTATTTATATATACATTTTATTCAGGAAAACTTCATAAATTTTTAGCACACTAGGCCATTGCATTTTTGTTTAATGTTTATATGCATATCTTATTCCTTTGGTTAAAAGAATTGCTATTTATAAAAGTCTGGCAGATGATATTTTCCAAAATTTGCCACAGATTTATTTCTGGTCCCAAATGCTATTTCAGGACATTGTCACCTCCCTTCAAGAGGTGCAGTTTATTTCCTCTGCCTTTGAAATTAGATGTGCTTGTGATTGATTCAACCAATAGACAGTGAGGGAAATGATGCTCTGTCACTTCTAAGGCCAGGTCAGTGGAAGGACATGGCTTCTGTTTGAACCTCTCTTTCTTGGTATGCTTACCCCAGGAATTCAACCATTTCCTATAAGAAAGCTCTGACCACATGGAGAGGGCTCAGGTAGACCTTGGAAAACAGCCAGCATCAACTTCCAAAAAAGTGAGTGAGCAAGCCTTCAGCTAATTCTAGTCCTCAGCTCAGCCTTCTTATCCTCTGACTGAAACATTTTGGTGCCCCTTGTGGTGTGCCTTGACTGAATTTTTGACCCGCAGAATCTGTGAACATAATAAATGGATGTTTTCTGCCACTAGAGCTTGAAATTTTATAAATGAATTAAATGTATTCGCTCAAATCTTAGAAAGAGATACCATTCAATGTGTATGTAAACTAAAACGTTGTTAATAGTGAGTCAGTTGGTCAATAGAGAGAAGCTGGGCTTGATGCCAGGTAAGATTTGAGTTCTGATTCTGTGGGTCCTGCTCAAATTACTTCAACTTTCTGAGCTAAGCTTTCCTCACCTTAAAAATAGAGATAAATAATTCTTTTTCAGAGCTGTGATTAGATTATGATTATATGTAAAACTTATAACCTAGTACATAGCACATAGTAGGTAATAAATAAATATGCTTGCTATTGTAACACAGATGATTAGGAACTTTATAAGAATAATAGTAATTATGAGTATTGAGTACTTACAATGTGCTAGGTATTGGGCATGATGCTTGGCATGTGTTGTCTCAAGTAGTAGTTAATTTATTTAAGACATTACATCATTTTATACACATTTGATTTGTGTCTCAGAGACTCATGCAATTAATTCATTCAATACATAAGACTTTGTTCCAAATGCTGTGTCAGCTACTGTTAACAAAAATAAAATTGTTAATGATCATCTTTAAAATACAGATGAAATATCAAAATATAGAACACTAATAGAAAATCTCTAATTACTATAAAAACCTTTCACACAGAGGGAATTCTAGCTTAAAGAGTAAATCTAAATTTCTACTAATATATGAGAGTAATACCAAGTAATAGAACTTACATAAATTCAATGTGGTACAGCCACATTGTGCAAAGAATATGTATCCCATATTCTATAAACATTTGGGTTTAAAATATGTAATTAAAAAAACAATTGGATGAGTTTCAGTGTGTTACATATATTAATAAGAGCTCTATTGATAAAGACACAAAATATTACACTAATGATCCATTACTCCTTGATTTCACATTTGAAAGCATAAGCTGAGAAAACTAATCATATGAGCACATGCCTTTTCAGAAACATGTAACCATCTGGAGTATCTTTAGTAGCAGAAGCCAATATTTGTGCTGTTATTTTCATTATAGGCCTTTCAATGAAACTCTCTCCAGACAAGTATGGAGCCAAGAAAAGAAATTAGTGGCCATTCAAGGACATGGCTCAAAGACAATTCTATTCTATTAGTGTATATGTAGCTTTTCTTAAAGCTGTGATAAATTTCCCTCAAATGTAGTTTGTCCAAGACCAACATCTATTCAGACCATAAAATGGAGGGAAAAAACCCTCCATGGTTCATTTCAACAGCCTTCTTAATGTCAGAGAATTTTTAGCTGAAGAAAGACATTGCCTTTATTGCTAGCTTATGTTGAATGAATAATTCAGAATGAAAGCAGTTGCAGCATAATGATAAAATTACATAAATCAAAGAGTAGCTGCTCGAGCCAAATATCTGCAGGAAAAAAAAATCACATTTCCTACTCTTCTGTTTACTTAGATGGTTATTTTGTTTGTGCAGATGTCCCAAAAACTATCATTACATGTGTTTCTTTGCGATATTTATAACCTAATTGAATGCTTGCTCCAAGAAATTTTACTTCTCTGTTCAAAGTATCCTTTAGCCTGATTTGTTTCTTGTTGTCCAGCGTACCCTATACTTAGTGACCGGGAAAGTTCAAGGTAAATGACCATTTGAGACTAGACTTGAGAGTGGAAGAAGGGAGGGAATTAATAATTATCAGATGCCTGTTTTGTGCGAGGTGGCAGATGGTTTACTATTTATTCCCTCACAACGGCTTCCTGAGTTATAACAATTATTCTGATGTTTCAGATAAATGTAGTTTAGTGTAGTTTTTTATTGTCTAAGATCACACAACCACAAAGCAGTGGAATCACATTTGAATACTATGACCCAAATCTCCTGCTTTTTCCAATATATAAGAGAACAATAATTCAAGCACCAGTGGCTCTAAGACAAATATTTAAAAAAAACAAAAACAGAAATTACAAAGTTTTATGCCCAGAGTTTAAAAATAGGATGGCCAGTACTTGGACGATTTAAGCAAATCTTATTTTAAAAGTCTTGACTTTTAGGGGAACCTTTCAGCAACATGATTTTTCCCCTTGTTAAGGCAGAGTCACATTTTAACACATGGATTTCTGGACTTACTTGCAAAAGAAATCGTAGCCTGGAGCTCACTGCTTGGAAATGGGCCTCTCCTCTGATTAGATTCATGCTAAAATCCACCACATGTCAAATCAACTTAAGAATAAAAAGTCATATCTGCACAGTTGTCTGAATAGCTTATTGATTCAGATTTTTTAAAATAGTGAGTTCAGCAAAATCAGAAGGGCAACAAAACCAATCATTTCAGCCCAAATGGTTCATTCCCTAGCTGCATACAGTCACAAATAGAAGAGAGGGCTATCTCCATCAGCATAAGGCTGCGCATTGTCACTCGCTGTATGCACTACCTGTTTCCTTACCGAGGGGGAAATCAATGTTGCCACTTTTTGCCCAGCATTTCTTGAAATATTCATAGAAATTTATTTTAGAGAACATCCATTTTGATGCATACATTTTAATATTCTAATTGCTTATATATAAATTATTACAGTGTTTCTGGGCAAAATAATCTTAAAAATAAAAATATTATTTTAGCCACTGTTGGCTTTTATAATGTATCAAGTTCTATGCTGTGCTTTTCTTTTCATGAGTCTGTACAAGGCAAATAATTGCATGGCATTATTGAAGCTTTCAGATGAAAGAGAATATTAGAGTCGCCAAGAGCAACATCCACATGAGTGTATTAAACAAGGAATTACCTTGGAAATTATCTCTATTATATATTTATTCAGCTTCTGTACAGATGCTCCAAATAAGAAGGTAATTTCTACCTATGTAACAAACAGACCCTTTCACTAACTTTTGAAATTTTTAATTTGTTTTCCTCATACTTCAACTCTTTACACCTCTGTTCACCGTTAAAGAGACCCACATCCTCATTTCCATGCCAAAATATACTTGATTTGCTATAAGTTAAAAATAAGAGCACTTTATCGGGGTTGGAAAATTACCATATTTTTGACCTAATAAATAAAATATTGACACAAGCCATTTTTATTTTTCTGTTAGAGATTGTTATGATTTTATGTAGAAGGCCATAACAGCCAAGGCTACTTATAGTCTCTTTGACATCTGAGTGTCAAAGAGAAAGCTAGAAAATAATGAGGTATTAAGTTTTCATTTAATATATGACATGATTGTAGCTAAAATAGAATGAGACAAAATCATAATTAATGCATCTTCATAAAACCTCACCAATTATTGCACAGAGAGCTTTTATCTAGCAGAAGATGGAAATGACTTTCTGGTAACTAACATTTTTTTCAAACTTCTGTTGTTAAAAATTGGTGTACTTATCAATAATAGCCTGTTAGTCCAATTCTAAATTTTCCCCATTAAAATGAGTTATCTCTATAATTGAACTATATTTGATATCACAAGAGATGTATTTCCATTTGCTATTCTGAAATAAAAAGTAAAGGAGCCATTATATAACTTGTTATTTTATACATTCTTGCCTTTTAAAAATGCATAGAAAATAAAGATTTGATGCTTTAAACTTGAAATGCAGTTGCCATGACAACCAAGAAGCATAATACTGCATACAACGATTCAAATGGTATTTGAATATCAGAAAGAATCTACTACATTATGTATTATTTTTCTCTAGACTTAAATAATAATTATCTAGTCCTTTATTTTGTTTCTAAAGAGATGTATTTATTATAATTTCAGCACAGGAAGTTGGCATAAGAAAGAGCATGTAGATATATAACAAATCAATCATTTTAAGGAATTCCATGATTTTTCTTAAATTTCTGATTTGCATAAATATGCCACAGAAGATTTTCCTTAGTGTAAAATAAAGATGTAAATGAATATAGTATTCAGTGAATTAAACGGTTTTGTGATATCTACCCTAATGTAAATTTCTACCAATGCATATGTCTAAACCTAATCCCTCCTCAAATATTCATGGAAATACTCATTTCCAACTCTGCTTTGTAGTTTCCACTACAGTAGCCTCATAAGCACATCAATACACTTCCAAACCGAACTTACTAGCTTTCCCTAAACTTGCATTCTAGCATACTGCCTGAATTTTGCTACCAGCAACACTACCTTCCCAATCATGCAGGCTCAAATATCAGAGTCATGTTTGACTTTTTCTTTTCCTTGTCATCATTATTGAATTCATTAACTAATCCTATTGAGTCTACTGGGAGAAAAATATTCTGGTGTTCTTTTAATTTAAATATTGGTTCAATATTTATTTTGTAGTGTTAGAAGAAAAATTAAATCTTGTATTAATGAAACCTTACCTATTTTTATGTTAAATATGAATATTTCCTAAAGAAGGCTCTATTGTACAGACACAGGAATGGGGAGACAGAGGAGTGGAAGAGGTCAGAGGGTCAGGTGATAGCAAGAGTGGAAGAGCGTCTATATTATACTTTTTAGTTTTAGCTGAGGTTATGAACAAACTCAGTGGTTTTTCAGGCAGGAAATTACTTAAGAAAAATCAGTAGAAAATAATTCTTGTAGGGGCGCCTGGGTGGCACAGCGGTTAAGCGTCTGCCTTTGGCTCAGGGTGTGGTCCCGGTGTTCTGGGTTCGAGCCCCACATCAGGCTCCTCTGCTATGAGCCTGCTTCTTCCTCTCCCACTCCCCTTGACTGTGTTCCCTCTCTCGCTGGCTGTCTCTATCTCTGTTAAATAAATAAATAAAATCTTTAAAAAAAAAAAAAAGAAAAGAATTCTTGTAGAAATACAAAGAATGACTTAAAAGGAGAGATTAGTGGCAGAAAAACAGGTAGAAATCTCCTACTAGGAGCGCCTGAGTGGCTCACTTGGTTAAGTGTCTTCCTTCAGCTCAGGTCACGATCCTGGGGTCCTGGGATCCAGCCCACATTGGGCTCGCTGCTCAGCAGAAAGCCTGCTTCTCCGTCTCTCTCTGCCAGCCTTTCCCCCTGCTTGTGCACTCTCTTTCTCACTCTATCAAATAAATAAATAAAAAATAAATAAAATCTTTTTTAAAAAAAGAAATCTCCTACTATAATTCAGGAAATAGACAATGAGGATACAAACTAGAGTACTCATAGCGGGATTTTACAAATTTTAATGAATCAAAACTTGTCTTGGTGCTTTAAAGCAAGAAAACATGTAAAAAAAAAGGGGGGGGGAAATAGTGTTTTGGTAAATCTTGAAAGATAGTTAGAAATTTCATAGATAAACTGGGAAAATGTAGAGTCCTTGATACAGAGAGGAGAAACACATAAATGAAATAATTTAATGAACAGTATGGCACTTGTTTATAGATAATAAGATTATTGTTATAAATGACAAAAGAATAGGCAAACTGGAAAAGTAAAAATATGCTTAGTATCTTTACGAAAGTCAGATCATAAGGAGAATTTTCATAAAATTAATTTGCTAAGTACACATAACCTTATTTAGGATTCTGAATTATTTTAATATAACACAATTTAATTAAGTGAACAACTGGTAAACTAATTTCACTAGGCAGTTTTGGTAAACTAATTAATCTGAAATTAATCTTTATTAAACTAATGCAAAATCAGTACTGTACAAAGGAAATGTGTATTTTATTTATGAGATAATTTTAGATTAAACATGGAATATTGAACACAACTACAGTAGATGTAGATTTCAACATTTTTTTGAGATAAAATGAATAATAAAAAGGAAAGGGAACAGAGAAAGCTGGATGCCAACTGACAACAGAGGGAGAAGAGAGTAAGAAGCAAGAAAATGCATATAGCAGAACTAGAAAACTGCTAGGAATTAAAGGTACTAGCTAAAGGGATAAGTGGAGGTGAAGCTAGATACTGAAAAGAGGATTGATCAAAATTCTGTAATAAGGATTATTTAGCATAGGCCATGTTCTCCACCATGTTTCTCTATATAATATCTCTTTTCCCACTTTAGAAAGTGTATTCTGTGGAAACCAGATTAAAAAGTCTCCAGCATCAGTGACATTGGGCACAGATAAAACAAAGGACAGCCTCCAAACAGAAGAAGGAGAAACCTCCGTAATAATACAGTGACTCCTAACTATCAATTGTATCTGGGCTGAAAACATATACCACCTAGGAAGCAAACTAGATGATTATTCTCAGGAGAACTAAATTGCCCTGAAAATTATCTTTTCACATTCAGATTTTGAAGTCCCCAGTGAAATGTCAGTTGCTCTGCCATGATTTCAAACATCCCGTTCTCAGACTAGAGCTTCTAATTGTCTTTTCATCATTTCTAGAGGAGTGATAGAAGGATGAAGGAATATTTAATATTTACATTCTGTATCTATGGAATGATAAATCACAAACTTCTAGTATGCATCCAGGAGTAATTATCTGTGACCTGGATGATTGAAGGCAACACTTTCCCCCCTAGAGTTAAGTGTTTTGATCAAATTCATTTTTTTAATGATTGATTGATTGATTGATTGATTTGACAGAGAGAGAGAGAACACAAGCAGGGGGATCAGTAGAGGGAGAAACAGGCTCTGCGCTGAGCAGAGACTGATGCAGGGCTTGATCGCAGAACCCTGGGATCATGACCTGAGCCAAAGGCAGATGCTTAACTGACTGAGCCACCCATGCACCCCTTGAGCAAATTCTGAAAAAGTTATCCAAGACATGCTAGAAAGATCATAGATGATCATAGATTGTCCTCAAATAAAACAACTGAGCAAATGTTATATAGAATAAAATGCCCTATCGCTTTTCAAATACTCTCCTTAAACTTCATCTATAATAATAAAAATCACATTAATACACTTACATTGTTTGTTATTTTTATATTTGAAAACTACAGACCTAAACTTACTATAAAGCTACAGTAATCAAGATAGCATGTATTGGCAAAAGAATAGACAAATAGATTAACAAAAAGAACAGAGAGCCCAGAAATAGACCGCCATAAATATAGTCAACTGATCTTTAACAAAGGTGCAAAGGCATACAATGGAGCAAAGATAGTGTCTTCAAAATGAATGTTTTTTTCAGACCATACACCCTTCATAAAAATTAATTCAAAATAGATCATAGACCTAACTTTGAAACACCAAACTATGAAATTCCTAGAAGATCACATGGGAGAAAACCCAGATGACTTTGGATAAGGTGATGCTTTTTTTAGATACAACACTAAAGACATGATCCACAAAACAAAGAATTGACAAGCTGAACTCCATTTAGATTAAAAACTTCTGCTCTATGAAGACATCAAGAGAATAAGATGATGAGACACAAACTGGTAGTAAATATTTGCAAAAGGCACATCTGATAAAGGACTACTTTCCCAAATATTCAAAGAACACTTAAAACTCAACAATAAGAAGAAAAGCAATCTTATTTTAAAAAATAGACCAAAATCCTTGAGAGACACCTCACCAAAGAAGATATACAGATGACAAATAAACATATAAAAATGCTCTACATCATATGTCATTAGGGAAATGCAATTAAACAACAGTGAGATATACCTAGGAGGTGGGCCAGACTCTGGAACACTGACAATACCAAATGTTAGTGAGGATGTAGAGCAAGAGGAAATATCATACATTGCTGATAGGAGTACGAAACAATACAGCCACTTTGGAAGACATTTTGTCAGTTTCTTACAAAACTAGGCATACGCTTACCTCAATATCCAGTAACTGCAATTCTTGGTACTTACCAAAAGAAGTTGAAAACTTATGTTCACACAAAAATCTGCACATAGATGTTTACAGAAGATTTATTCATAATTGTTAAAACCTAGAGTCAACCAATATGCCCTTCGGTAACTGAATAGATAAATATACTGTGGCACACCCAGATGATGGAATACTATTCGGCACTGAAAAATGTGCTTTCCGGTCATGAAAAGACATGAAGAAACTTTAAATGCATATTAATAAGTGAAAGAAGCCAATCAGAAAAGGCTACATACTATATGACTTCAAGTTTATGACATTCTGGAAAAGGTAAAACTATGGAGACAATTAAAACACAAGTGGTGGTTGTGAGGGGATGGGAAGAGATGAATAGGCAGAGCACGGAGGATATTTTAGGGCATTGAAACTACTCTGTATGATATTACGATGATGGATGTATATCATTATATATTTGTCCAAATCCATAGAATGTATAACACCAAGAGTGACCCCTGAGATAAACTATGGACTTCTGATAAGTATGGTGTGTCAATGTAAGTTCATCCTGGGTAATAAATGTAGTATACTGGAAAGTGATGTCAGTAATGGGGAGGCTATTCAAGTGCAAGGAATATATGGAAAACCTCTATACTTTCCTCTCAAAATTAATGTAAAACTGAAACTGCTTCAAAAATATAGTCTTAAAAGAGAGAGGGGAAGATGGTGGAGGAATAGGAGGACCTTAGGCTTGCCTTGTCTCATGTATACAAGTAGATAACTATCAAATCATTCTAAATACCGCAGAAATTGACCGGAAGATTGGCAGAACAAACTCGACAACTAAAGGTTGAAAAGAGGTCACATCAAAGAAAGTAGGAAGTGCAGAGACATGGTTTGGGAGAAAAATGGATTGTAGCCTCCTCTGTGGCAGGGAGGGAGCTGCTGTCCCGGAGAAGGGCAAGAGACAGATTAGCACACAGGAGAGCACACAAGGAAAATGACCCCACAGCAATTGGCTCGGAAAGTCGAGGGGCTGAATTTCATGTTCTTACTACCAACAGGGCTGAAAAGTTAGAGTTCTATAGGTCAGCTGGCTTAGCTCGGAGAGAGGCCTGATGCACTGGTGTTGTTCTTGGAGAAAAGGCAGGGAAAACAGCTCATGGACATAAAGTATGGAAATGTGATCTGAAAAGCACCTGGGGCACACAGTGGGAAGGTTATTTGCTCATGTTGGAGCATGTCCCAGAGAAGCAGCGTTCACAGAAAGACCCCTCCAGGAAGAAAGGAACTCGCAGGTGCCATTTCCCACCCCCTCCCCTCAGCATAAGCACAGGGACACCTGTGGGAACCAACGCAGCACTGACACTCGCTACCTAACTTGCTTACACCAAGACCCATGCTTCCATGGTCTGGTGGTACCACCCTCCCCAGTCATGCTTACCTCAGTCCCAGCATGGTGGGCCCCTCCCTGAGAAGACTAGCCCGAATCCCTGCCCACACTGCATCTCCTGACCAGGAAGTTTTGCAGGGCCTTGGCTGCAAAGGTGTTGGCAACAAGTCTCATTTCACAAGCAGACCAGAGCACAACTAGTTGAAACTTGCCACATTCAGGTCAGGGCCCAAGCACTGCCCACAACAAGCAAAAAGAACCTTTGCAGATGACTGGCCTGAAGGATAAAGTGGCCAGGGCACAACAGCTGAGCATAGGCAGCACACAGTGGAGACACTCCCTGAATTGCCAGGCCCTAAGGAACAGGAGACACGATACTGCAAGGCATTACAGGATGTCTTTTCATAAGGCCATTGTCCTCAAGAACAGTAAATGTAGCTGACTTTCTTAACACAGAGAAGCAGACACAGAGACAGACAAAATAAGACAGAGGGATTTGTCCCAAATGAAAGAACAGGACAAGGCCACAGCCAGAGACCTAAGTGAAACTGTATAATTACCATGCCTGATAGAGAATTTAAAGTAATGATTAAAGTAATGATCATAAAGATACTCACCGGACTTGAGGAAAGAACGGAGAACCTCAGTGAGACCCTTAACACAGGTATAAGGAATCACATAGCAGAAATGAAGCCCTCAATAAATGAAATGAGAAACATACTTGATGGAATGAAGGGCAGGCTGGAAGAAGCAGAGAACTAATTAATGACCTAGAAGACAGAGTGATGGAAAGTAATCAAGCTGAACAAAAGAATTACCTAAAATGAGAATAGACTTAGAAAACTCAGTGACTCCATCAAATATAATAACATTTGCATTATAGAAGTCCCAGAAGAAGAAAGAGAAAGGGGGCAGAAAATTTATTTGAAGATGTAATAGCTGAAAACTTCCCTAATCCAGAGTAGGAAACAGATATCCAGATCTAGCAGGCACAGAGAACCTCCAAAAAAATCAACAAGAGAAGTTCCACATGAAGACATATTATAATTAAATGGCAAAATATAGTGATAAAGAAAAAATTTTAAAGCAGCAAGACAAAAGAAGACAAGTACATACAAGGGAAACCCCATAAGGCTATCAGGGGATTTTTCAGCAAGAAATTTCAGGCCAGAAGGGACACGCATTATTTATTCAAAGTGCTGAGTGGGAAAATTGCGCAGTCAAGAGTACTCTGTCCAGCAAGCCTATCATACAAAATAGGAGAGTTAAAGTGTTTCCCAGACAAACACAAGCAAAAGGAGTTCATGACCATTAAGCCAGCCCTGCAAGAAAAATTAATGGGACTTTTAGCAAAACGGAAAGACCAAAAGTGATGGTATGAAGGTAGGAAACACAAAAGCAATAAAAAATGAATACTTTTGAAAAATATCAAAGAACTCATAAAATAAAATGATGTGAAAAATGACACCATATATCTAAAACATGGGTTGGAGAGGAGTAAAAAATGGATTCAAAATTGAACAACCATCAATTTAATACAGACAACTATATGCAGAACATGTTATAAACAAATCTAATGGTAACCACAAATCAAAAATGTCTAAATAGTGTACAAATAAAGAGAAAGAAATCCAAATATATCACTAAAGAAAACCCATAAATCGTAAAAGAGAGAAAGACAAGAAAGGATCAGAGAAAGTCATCAGAAAAGACCACAAAACAGGTAATAAAAATGGCAATAAATGCATAGCCATCAATAATTACTTTGAGTCTAAATGGACTAAATGTTCCAATTAAAAGACATAAGGTGGATAAAAAAACACAAGACCCATCTATATGCTGCTTACAAGGGACTCGTTTTAGACCTAAAAATAGCTGCTGATTAAAAGTGAGGGGATGGAGAAACGTTTATCATGCAAATGGATGTCCAAAGAAAGTCAGAGTAGCAGTACTTATATCTGACAAAATAGACGAAAACAAAGCCTGCAACAAGTGACAAAGAAGGACATTATGTAATAGTAAAGGGGACAATCCAAGAAGAGGATATAGCAATTGTAAGCTTGTATGCACCCAAGATGACAGCACCCAAATACATAAAACAGTTAGTAACAAACATAAAGGAACTCATTGATAATAATACAATAATAGTAGGGAACTTTAACACCGCACTTCCATCAATGGAAAGATCATCTCAGCAGAAAATAGACAAGGAAACAATCACTTTGAATGACTTACTGGACCAGATGGATTTAACAGATATATTCAGAACATTCCATCCTAAAACAGCAGAATATACATTCTTTTCAAATGCACATTGAACATTCTCCAGAATAGATCACATATTAGGCCACAAAACAAGCATCAACAAATTCAAGATCAAAGTCATACCATGCATGTTTTCCGACCACACCCCTATGAAACTGACATCAACCACAAGAAAAAATCTGAAAAGACCACAAATACACGGAGTTTAAAGAATATGCTTCTAAACAATGAATGTGTCAACCAGTAAATGAAAGAAGAAATTTTAAAAAACACGGAAACAAATGAAAATGAAAACACAATGCTCTAAAACCTTTGGGATGCAGCAAAAATGGTTCTAAGAAGGATGTTTGTAACAATTACAGACCTATCTCAAGAAGCAAGAAAAAGCTCAAATAAACAACCTAACCTTTACAGGTAAAGGAGGTAGAAAAAGAACAACAAACAAAACCTAAAACCAGCTGAAGGAAGGAAATAATAAAGATTAGAGAAGAAATAAATGATACGGAAACAAACAAAAAACAGTAGAACAGATCAATGATACTATGAACAGATCAATGATACTTTTCACAAAGAAAAAAGACCCAAATAAATAAAATCACAAATGTGGGGGCGCCTGGGTAGCGCAGTCGTTAAGCGTCTGCCTTCGGCTCAGGGCATGATCCCGGCGTTCTGGGATCGAGTCCCACATCGGGCTCCTCCGTTGGGAGCCTGCTTCTTCCTCTCCCACTCCCCTGCTGTGTTCCCTCTCTCGCTGGCTGTCTCTCTGTCATATAAATAAATAAAATCTTTAAAAAAAAAATCACAAATGTGAGAGATCACACCCAACACCACAGAAATACAAATAATTATAAAAGAATATGAAAAATAATATGCCAACAAACTGGGCAATCTAGAAGAAATGGATAAATACCTAGAAATATACAAACTACCAAAAATGAAACAGGAAGAAATAGAAAAGTTGAATAGACCAATAACCAGCAAAGAAATTGAATCACCCAACAAACCAAAGTCTATAACCATATGGCTTCACAGGGAAATTCAGCAAACATTTAAAGAAGAGTTAATACCTATTCTTCTCAAACTATTCCAAAAAATAGAAATGGAAGGAAAACTTCCAAATTCATTCTATGAAGCCAGCATTATCCTGATACTAAAAACAGACAAAGGCTTCACTAAAAAAGAGAACTATCAGCCAATATTCCAGATGAATGTGGATGCAAAAATTCTCCACAAAATATTATCAAATTGAATTCAACAATACATTAAAAGAATCATTCCCCATGATCAAGTGGGATTTATTCCTGGGTTGCAAGGGTTGATGGTAATATCTTATTTCTCCCTCCTCCCCAGCTCCTGGTAACCACCATGCTACTTTCTGTCTCTACGAATTTGACAATTCTAGTATCTCGTATAAATGGAATCATACAAAAGTTGGCTTTTCGTGTTTGGTTTATTTCATTTAGCATAATGACTTTAAAGTTTATTCATGTTGTAGAATGTATCAGAATTTTATTCCTTTACAAGTCTGAATAATGTTACAAAGTATATCTATCATCTATCTATCTATCTATTATCTATCTATCTATCTATCATCTATTATCTATCTATCTATCTATCATCTATCTATCATCTATCATCTATCTATCTATCTATCTATCTATCTATCTATCTATCTATCTATCATCTATCTATCTATCATCTATCTATCTATCTATCATCTATCTATCATCTATCTATCTATCATCTATCTATCATCTATCTATCTATCATCTATCTATCATCTATCTATCTATCATCTATCATCTATCTATCTATCTATCATCTATCTATCTATCTATCTATCTATCATCTATCTATCTATCTATCTATCTATCTATCTATCTATCTATCTATCATCTATCTATCTATCATCTATCTATCTATCTATCATCTATCTATCATCTATCTGTCTATCCATCCGTCATCTATTTCTCTATCCCTCTCTCTCTCTCTCTCTCTCTATTTAACACACATATACCCCGTCTTGTTTACCCATTTACCTATTGATGAACATCTGGGATGTTTCCATCTGTTGGCTATTACAAATAGAGCTGCTATGAATGTTGGTGTACAAATCTCTATTCAAGTCTCAGCTTTCACCTCTTTGGAGCATATAGTTAGAGGTGTAATCAATGAATCATATAGTAATTCAATATTTAATACTTTGAGGAACCTCCATACTGTTTTCCATAGTGGCTGCACCATTTTACATTCTTGCCAGCGATGCGCAAAGGCTCCAATTTCTCAACATACTTGCCAACACTTGTTATTTCCTTTTTGTGTGTTTGTTTGTTGTTTTTATTTTGTTTATAATAGCCATCCTAATGGTGTGAAGTAGTATCTCACTGTGGTTTTGACTTGCATTTCACTAGTGTGTGATGGTGAACATCTTTCATAAGCTTTTTGACTATTTTTATGTATCTTCTTTGGAGAAATGTCTATACTAGTCCTTTGCCATTTTATTTAAGGTGATTTTTTTTTTTTTTTTTTTTTTTTTTTTTTTTTTTGGCGTGAGGCAGGGAGAGAAGCAGAAGAGAGAGAGAATCTCAAGTAGACTCCACCCTGAGCACAGAGCCAGATATGGGGCTTGATCTCATGACCTTGAGATCATGATCTGAGACAGAATCAAGAGTAGGAGACTTAACTGACTGAGCCACCCAGCCACTCCTGGCTCATTTTTTATATGGAATGTTTGTTCTTTGGTACTGAGCTGTGCAACTTATTTATATACTCTGGTATTTCACACATAGTTTTAAATTTTATTTATGTTATAATTTACCTATCTAATTACATATTTCATTTTTTGTTTTATATTTGGTCAGTGTTTATTTTCTGTTATTATGTAAGCTCCTTTAAGGAAATGAATTTGATTTGCTCAATTTTATATCCAAATTGCCTTAAAAACTATGGGGCACATAGTGGGAACTTAACAAATATTTGCCGACTGAAAGAAAGAATGAATGAATGAAAGCATAGAAAATACTAGGTTTTAATTTCTACATCATATTGTATCTTTTACTTTTTTTTCCTATTGAGTTGCAGTAGTATCTTTTTTTCTTTGATTTTGTGATGCTTTCACTCTACAAAAGTCATAATTACATGTTTTTTAAAGACAAAACATTTACTCTATTCATTTAGAATTTCAATTTTATAGGGCACATGGATGGCACTGTCAGTTTAGTGTCCGAGTCTCGATTTCAGCTCAGGTCATGATCTCAGGGATTGTGAAATCAAGTCCCGGGTTGGGTTCTGCTCTGGGTATGGAGCCTGCTTAATATTCTCTCTCACTCTCTGCCTCTCCCCACCCCTGCTCTCTCTCTTTCTCTCTCTCAAAAAACAAAACAAAAAAACAAAACAAAATAGAATTTCCATTTTATTAGCATAAATTTCAAATTACACACTGTTTAAAGCCCATTGATTTGGTAAAAAGGATTCTCAAAGGTTTGCTATCGCAAAGTTTTACAGTGATTTTGTTTTTTTGTTCTGTTTTGGTTTTGTTTTTGTTTTTGCCCTAAGTTACCAAATTCTTAAAATTAAAATAAGTCCATTTTCAAATGTTTAGATAAATGGGGTCAGACCCAAAACTAACTAAAATCTTGCATCAAAATTCCCCAAATTAACGTTAGGTGAAACAGAAATTAATGATATAGTTTCTTGCAAAAAATATTAAACTGTAAAAAATTTTTCTAAGACATTAATTAGTTCATTATTTATTTAAAGAAATTTATTTGACTCATGATATGTGGAATTACTTTAATATGTGAAAGTATATTTAGTGGTAAATGAATACAGGATTTTTCTTTCCATTTTTATCTTTTGTCCCATTATTACAAATTTAGAATTTGTAAGGAGTCTTGCATAGGCAAATGTAAATTGATACTACTTCAGAATGCAGGTATTAGGCTTAAAAAATTAGGCTTAAGTGGGGTCTTATTTTCTTGTTTATTTTCTTCTCATTTAATCCATTTTCCTCTGGTAGAGGTTAGAATATGTTAAAAACTGAGATGTGCCAGATAGCAGACTGTCTGACTCAAACTCCACTCCAATCTTCCAGCATGTGTTCTGTTGAAATGGGAAAGTCTAAACTAAAGTTTTCAAGACTCTCTTTCATCTAGGGTTCTCATGTGACCACTTATGGAAAATGATCATGGAAAGGAAAATGGCATTAAGGAGATTAGATTGTGTGGTGAAGCATTTGATTCGTCTGATAAAGCTGTGTTAATATTTCCTAGATAAATAGGTTCAAGGTAATTTGTCCCAAGAACGGTTTTGTCAACAGTGCGGCCTCCAGGCTTAGTTTTGTTTTCTTTCTACGTACTGTAAACTTCTAAAATTCTCTGGTAAATTCTTTTAAAGTGGATTTTGTGATCAATGACTAAAATCCTGACCTATAAAATATAGTCTCATAAAATTCCATGTCTTTTCTACTTTATAACATTATTATACTTTCTTACCAGTTTTAAATTTAATTGCCTTTCTTTTTAAATAAACTGTACACTTTCCCTTACTCACAAGTGTATTCTAATCTCTTACACAGTTTTGGAACATAAGGTCTCCTATTTAGTGGCATGAATAAATGAGTGAGTAAATGGATAAATGAAAAGGTTAATAGTACTATACAAAACAAGTAAAGAGATTATAATTACATATTCTTACATATATTATGTATATAAGTAACTAGATAAGATCTATAAGTGAGAGGAGATATCTCGCTAAGATTCATTTCTCTCTGTATGAAGTAGGTATAATAATATTTTTTATCTCATATGTTTATTGAAAGAATAAAATAAAATAATGTCTTTAATTTACTCATTAGAGGTCTGTGATACAGTTTACAATATAAACATCACTTCATATTCTGGCCTGTAACTCTCAAGAGATTAGAATTTTTTTTTAAGATTTATTTATGTATTTATTTGACACGGAGAGAGAGATGGCCAACGAGAGAGGGAACACAAGCAGGGGGAGTGGGAGAGAAAGAAGCAGGCTCTTTCGAATTTTTGATGGACGTTAACAACACACAGAAGTACAGAACAAAAGCATATTAACCAAATATACAAAGCACGGGAATTATGACCTGTGTTATCACTGTAACAATTGCTGCTATTTTCATAGGAAAATGTCCAACCAATTGTAAGGGCTTACAAATTATAAATATATATATTCTTATAAGCTCTCATTCTTCTTTTAAAAAGTGAAAATACCATAAAAATATGTATATCAATATACGGCATGCTACACAAAGAATCATTACAAATTTGTGTTTCAAGGTTCTAGCAGGTAAGCTTTTGATTCCTATTCTGGCTTGTGTAATATACATCAGCACAAGTAAGAGTTTTGGCTTCAGACAATGAAATGCATATTATTTCCCTAAAATTGAACTAATCTACAAAACTAATATTATTTTTGACTCATTAGATCTTAATGGAACAAACATATCTTAGTCATAAAACTTCAGTGTGATAATTACTGTTTCATAGAAACTACTTCTGAAATTACTTTGGATATCTGAACACAATATTTATTGTTGAAAAGCATCCCAAAAGATTGAGTCATTTTTCCTTAGGCATTATGCATGCACTCATTAACTAAAAACTAGCTCTTTGAACAAAAAATTATTGTGATAAATTAAGAGTGTTCTGTGTGTTTGTAAGCACAATATTGTAACAGCTTTAGTATTAGCAATAATGAGTAATAGCTAAAAATAAAAATTATCCACTATGTTCCAGAAATATTTCACATGCATTATCTTATTTAATCCTTATGAAAATCCATGAATAAGATGTTACTATCTTCAGTTTACTAAAAGAGAAATGGAGGGTTAAAATAATGAAGTGAATGGCTCCAGATCACACAGGATTTTGATAACCTGAAGTCCAATTTTAGAAAAATCTCTAAATAAACTTAATGGTTGTCAGGGAGTCAGCACATTTATTTTTTGTTTCAAACTTAAAAAAAAAATCCAGAGCAGCCTTCAGAATAGGAAATTGGCCGAGATTCAAAATTTGATATTATACACTATTTTGGAAAAAAGAAGCAGGCATTGTCCTGCATTGTCAATGGAGTATAAATTATTACTGCAATCGGTGGCAATTTGGTCATTTGACTTAGCAATGTTACCTTTTAGTGAAATATTTCATTGACTCTAAGATGCACATACTGTTACCATATTTTATTGATTATAAAATATGCTTTAGTCTCTAAATTGCGGTGTATTTTATAATTGATGAGGTATATTATTTATATGGTAGTGTTTTTCTATTTTTTCATGATACCAAAAATAATGGCATATATTGCAATGGAGAGTTAAAATTTGGTGAAATGTATTATTTATCTGTAGATATATTCATCTAGAATGTACACATATACACACAATTATAAGTTCATTTCATCACCAGTTGCAACACTACAATATTGGAAACTCTAAATCTGGATTATGATGTACACAAACAATGGTGTACTTTGATGTCTTTAAGAAGAGTAAGGCAGAACTATATGAACTTCATAGAACTTGATATCATAATACGTGGAAAAACATGTCAAAAAACACATTATTTCCTTGGAACAAATTACTGAAAGTAGAACTGCTCAAAAAAAAAAAGCATAAAAATATACGATTGCTTTTTGGAGGGGAGAGATGAGGTGATACAAGCGGGGCAAAAACTGATTTTTTATTGTATACCAATTTGTAAATATTGAATTTTTCTCCAGCTGCAAGTTTTACCTTTCAGGTAACCAAATACATATTTTAAAATATTATTTGAAACTATTATATCCATAACAATGTGCTTCTAATTTAGGCAATTCTTTCTAATTTTGAAATTGATTACTGTTACATGAGTCCTGAAGATATAGGAATTATTCTTCTTAAAATTAAAGTATAAAATCATTATTTTTCTTCTTTTTTTCAGGTTTTCCTAAAGTTCACTTAAATTAACTATATGTTATATATAATATTTGTCCCATAATTATTTGGGATATTTTGTTGAGCATGGAATTGAGTTTTACTCACTCAAAGTATGATTATATTGTTTAATTTCTATTTAGGATAACAAAATATTTTTCATTAAATTATTTCTTTCATGACTATACTTTGGAAATATACTTAAGTTTTTATTTCAACATTGACCAGAGTAGTATCACTTACCCCTTAAATGATCTGGGATATCTTTGACTTTTGTTGACTTTCTTTCAGATCTCTGAGAAATGCCAATTTCATTTCTTCCCCTCTAGTTTTAAAAATTTACTCAGAAGGGGGAATGAAACATGAGAGACTATGGACTCTGGGAAACAAACTAAGGACTTCAGAAGGGAAGGGGGTGGGGGAATGGGATAGGCTGGTGATGGGTAGTAAAGAGGGCACATATTTATTGCATGGTGCACTGGGTGTTATACGCAACTAATGAATCATGGATTCATTTACATCAAAAACTAGGGATGTACTGTATGGTGACTAACATAATATAATAAAAATATATTATTATTATTAAAAGAAATTTTAAAAATTTACTTAGATTTAACATTTGGAAATTGTCTAATGGTTTTCAAAGTGTTGCTGTCTATCTTATAAGAAATCTATGCTATAGGATATGGAGATCGCTTCTTTTCTTTCAGAAAGTGAAATGTATAGATTTGAATGATCAGCAATAACTTCAAGGCCAAGAGCCTCAAGAGTTAATTGTGTAAATGATGTTGACCCTAAACAGGCAGCAGCAAGCATCTGGAGCCAGAAGCCCAGGAGGAACACAGTCTTTGTGTAAACTGGGGGTGGGGTGGGGGGGTGAAGGAATTTGCTCCAGCCACATGTTGCCTTCTACATCTATTGTTTGTGTAGCAGGAACTTAAAAAGCCTTCGCGGACTCATCCTAGAGTTGTTTACTATCCCTTCCGAAGACAGAATCTTAGTTTATAGACTTATCTAAACTTCCTGTCATTGGCACTTTATAGTAGGTGCTCCAGCGGACCATGAAAATGCTCAGTTCATTGTAAAAAGACCCATCTGCTTCTTTAGGAGCTGTGTGTTACCCAGAGTTTTATATGACTATCGTGACTTTCCTCATTTGCTCTGTGCTTTCCAGTTTTGGTTTGCCTTTCAAGTCTCTTTGCAAAAACAGAATTTGGTGTCCGTATGTATCTTTAAATTTTCATTGTCTGTTTCTACTGAAGAGTAGCAATGATAAAATTATGCTGAGGTGACTTATTTGAAAACTCAGAAATACATATAACATTTTAAAGTTTAAATTAAATCTGGAAAATCTTGCAGAAGTGACTTAGCACAAAGAGAAAGCTATAATCACATGTTGAAATAAAAAATGCAAAGAAAATGTCATGCACTCCTCTGCTGTATTTAAGTGTTCCACAGAAAATAAAGTGCTGGCATTAACATCATCAATGTGTTTATTCTTGTGAAGAGTGAACATCTTAATGTCATCCTGAATAAATAATGTGGTTGGTGCTGAATTGATCTCTGAAGAAAGTACAAGGAATGTAGCTAGAGGGGCCTCATTTACTCTGGTGAATAAACTTGCATTCATGTGTGGGTGTCATATTTATATGCAGATGAACTGAACACCTGCAATCTTAAAAATAAACCATAAGCTACTTATAAACCTTGCATTTAGTGTACTATATAAATACACACGGAGGAAAAATCATCCATTAGAAACTAATATTTTGTAATTAATTTTTTCTAGTGTACAAGAATGTAGAAACTCACAGGATTCAGAAGAATTGTACCATAAGGGTTTATGTATAAACTTTCTCTCATGTCTTCCTTAATTATTGATTGATATATAAATACTACATTTTCTAAGAATACTACTGAACAAGTTGAATGATACCAACTTTTCCCTTTTCTAAAATTTCTAATGAAGCATTGGTGGAATGGCTCAGAAAAAGGGACAGGACCAGCCTTCTAGAGTCTTTGGATGCAATTAAATTAGTCACTAGCAGGTGGTGATGTAAGTTGAATAACCATGGAACTTTTCTTTTTTTTTTTTTTTTTTTTAAGATTTTATTTATTTATTTGACAGAGAGAGACAGCCAGCGAGAGAGGGAACACAGCAGGGGAGTGGGAGAGGAAGAAGCAGGCTCCTAGTGGAGGAGCCTGATGTGGGGCTCAATCCCATAACGCCAGGATCACGCCCTGAGCCGAAGGCGGACGCTTAACGACTGCGCTACCCAGGCGCCCCAACCATGGAACTTTTCTACTTTTGATACTAAACATAGAGAACTCTGGATATAGAGGCACCCAAATTATAAACGATTTGTATATAGAAGACATGCTGCTGGTTATATTCCACCTCTAATATCTACATGAATTTGATGCTTAAGATGATGTTAGCAGGTTGGAATTTCTCTCTCCCTTGCTCCTACATTGATTTATATCTGCTAATTTACATCATCAGCTACAGAGTCCTTTGAAGATAAAAGGGGTTTGGTTAGACTCAACCCACAATGAAGCTATATCATATAAAATATTTTTGATGTGAACCTAAACTGACCTCAGTTAACCAAACTACAGCATAGGGCCCTGTTCTGATGATTGAAATTCTACCAACAATAAGGGCGTGGAAGAGAACCAGTGAGGTTTCTAGTACCAGCGCTAAACGTTATCTAGCCGCTGGAACGTCATTTTGATGATGGCGCTGGTGGAGCTTTGAGGCAAATAACCATGCCTTTCTCTTTCTGTCAGTGACTCTATGAATTAAAAGGAATTCATCATTTACAGCTGTAGTTTTGTCTCTAGGCGATTTTGCTGTGGAAATCTTCCTGAACGTGTGAAACGCAGACCTATGGAGATTTCACCCTCTACAGTAAAGGTAGCAGTGGCATGTGTTCAATGAAGCACCTACAGTGCTCATGGTTTCCTGGCTTGGGAAGGAGGCTGCCAATGAGGAAGGCCAGTGGTGCCCATTTCCACAACATCTCGAGGAAGCAGACATACAAGGGGCAGTTACTATTCATTTTGAGAGTGACAATGTCTTGGGCTCACTGCACTTTTAAGTCTCTGTGGGGGAGCTCACTTTCCCACCACAGTCAACGTGGACAAACAACTTCTTAGTCTCATTTGCAGCAATCTTGGAGATTTACAGAAATTTGAAGGCAGGATTCCTGGTTAAGGCTGCCATCCCCACAATCAGGTAGAAGCTCACAGCGTAGATGTGGATTATTTTGGTAGCTGTAGCTTCTTCTACAACCATGAACATGAAACGTGGGGTGTGGAAGTTATCCACAAAAACAAAAACTACTAAATTATTCAAGTAAGGACTTTTTCTTTCTACGGCACAAGTAAAACGATATTCTGTTTCTTAATTCTGAAGAACTAGTGAATGCTTGACTTACAGGTGGGTTTTCCTTCCTGCTCATATCTATGAGTACTTTTGTTGTTTGAACATTCAAACTTAGAATTTGAATTTTGAATGTTATTTGGATGAAGACCAGTTTCTGTTTCAACTTAAATCTCACACAGTTTGCCTCTTTCCTCACCTTCCAAACATCAGTTGAAGGCCTAATTTCCCTGCTAAGGCCTCCCGAACTGAATATCGGAATATGTATAACCATAAAGAAAAGGTTGATTATTTGCCTTCAAAATGCCATTAAAATAGCGCTATATTGGGCATATATGATACAAATCTGTCTAAACAGCTAATTAAAAATGACACTAGGATAAAGAAAGGATTAATGATGGACATGGGCACAAAGAAGCAGAAATGAGGAGATGTGGGCTAGAAGAGCTGGAACAAGACACAGCACAGAGCAAAACACTCCGGGTAAGAGAACTAAGAGAAACAAAGAAACTACATACTGATTCTAGTGTTGAAAATGAAAAGGCTCTGAACAGAATTGGTAAGGCAAACCCATGTGGATAATTGGTTTCAGAGATGAAGTTAGAAAGTATGGCTGTGCATGGGTATATGGATGAGCAGAAGAAATAATGTGTGTATCTGAAGGGCCAAATTCCTGTGAACCAAAATTAGAATTAAAGCTAGTATGTAGTTATGTGCTTATCTACATAAACATATATAAATAACTAGAATTTTATAGTGAGCATAAAGTAAATTTGTGATATAAAGGAACTTTATATAGACTAGTGAATATTAACTCTATTGTCTAGGTAAGTAATACTAAAAATAAAGGTGACAAGAGACAATAGGAATTACTGCCCCTATATAGAGAATAGAAGATTCTTCCATTTAGAAGATATTCATATAATTATAGGGTCAAAATGTATAAACTTAGTATGAAGATTCTTTTTAGTATAGTGTCAAAGAACTCGCCAGAAGTAGCAATGTAGAGTTCACACCAGTGAATACTACCTAAATACCTTTTATAACATTGAGTGATATTTTTTGAGTAATATATTTTTAAAGCTAAAGTTCTTTTTAAAAGTTTTAAAGTCAATATTGGAGGCAAAAATGGTATTGTCACTATAGTAGTATTTCTTTAATTCTTGGTAAACCTGAAAGATTTTCAAATGCATATTGGTCATTTGTATTTCATCTTGACATTGTCTGCTATATGCTTTCTTCCGTTTAGATTTTCATATTTATTTAATGTAACAGATAAGTAATCCTTAAAGAAAACTGTGTTTCGACACTGTTTTCACTTAGCAAAATGTCTTGTTATTCTCAGGCAACAGGGCTTAGAAGGATTCAACAAAATGAGTGTTAAAATACTATGCATAAGAAATGAACAGTTAATTGGGATAAGGTAGGGCAAAGAAAACAGGAGGGAGAAGTAGGGAGAGAAGGAAGGAAAACAGGATCAGGAGGCTTGAAGAAAAGGTAGCAAGCAGCAATGTTCCAGTGTCAGGATGATGGAAGACTCTCAAGGATGAAGGTTTCTCATATTCACAGCTTCTGTTGCTATGATGAACATTACTTCTATGAATCAAAAGAAAATAACATAAGCCCCTGAAAATTTGCATAATATTGGGGGCAGCATTGGCCTTACCGTTAGAAGCAGGATTATAACTTTAATCTCTAATTATATTTTTATTATAAAGAGTAACCGCAGTTGACCTCCAGGTTCACATAGTAATTAAGGTTCTGGAGTCTCACTGCCTTGGTTCATATCCTGGATTCCACAATAACTAGTCTTATGAACTTAATCTCTCTAAAACTCATCTCATCTGTCAAATGCAGGTTATATAGGTACCTACACGATAGGGTTCTTATGAGGATTTAGTGAAATAATCCTGGTAGAATCCTCAGCTCATGTCTGAAACAAAGTAAACACTCATTAAATGTCAACCATTATTTATATCTTTCTTTGTACATGTATATATTATGTAACTGGGGACAAAGAATTTGTCACAGAATAGAATTTTGTATCCTCTGTTTTTCACTAAACATTCCGTGTCTTTTCTATGTGCTTTAACATTTTTCCAAACTATAATTATGATATATGGATGTACTTTATTTAATATGTCACATAGCAAAAACTAACTTACTTCTCCAATTTTTATAATGTACAGATATATACATATGCAGACATAGATATACATATATGCCTGTATTATAAATTAAATTATTATTTTAATTTGTATTTGTTGGATAACATAATAAAATATTTTTATCATTTATTGGCACTGGATTACTCGGTTTTTGAATTAGTTGTTCATATTCTCTGTTTCTGTTTTCTTTCTAAGTTGGGCCGTTGGTATTTGATCAACATTTTTAACATTACTGAAATAGGAAAATATATATTATGTACTAAATAAGTAACGAAGAGAAGCACTTTTGTATTTAAGCTGTTAACAACATGAGGATTACCTGATTTCTGATCTTTCCTTATTCATTTGTTCATGTTTGCTTATATTCCAGAGATTTTTATAGACAGAATTAAGGCAGCTTACTAGAATGTTAGCATTTAAATTAGAGATCTAATTGGAAGTTAGGACTAAGTCTAAAATGCATAACATATAACAATGTCTCCATATTTACTCAGGTTGGATCTAAACTCTGGCAGTGAAATTGAGGGGGGAAAGTTCTGATCAAGTATGAAACTTGCAACCTGTATAAAGTAAAAATAATACAATTTTTGTGAATGAAAACAAATACAGAACAACACATAGTCTTTTGAAAAAAACATATGCTCTATTTTTTTCTTTTTTTCTTAAAGATCAGACATTTTGCTTTTTTATTATGTTTACTGTTTGTGTACTGTAATAGAATGTAAGCTCCATGAGAGTAGGGAATCTTAGTGTATTCAGCAAGGTATCTCAAGATTCTACAAAAATGCTTGACAAAAGAGTTGTTGTATAATATATACTTTTGAATGTAAATGTTAACACAAACCAAAAAAGGACAAGAAGAAACATATGCACCACTCAGCCACAAGTGATTTAACATTTTTAGTATACACATATGCTACCAAATCATCCCTCCTTTCCCTGCAGAAAAAGAAGACTATCTTGAATCATTTGTTCTTATAAAGCTGTTTACAAGTTTACTACACATTATTGTATTCCTAAGCAATAAATATTATACATTATTTCCCATATCTAAAAACTCTATGATACTCGCTTTGTAAAATTTAAATTCAATCAATTAACATACAGTGCATTATTAGTTTCAGAGGTAGAGTTCAGTGATTCATCAGTTGTATATAATACCCAATGCTCATTACATCATGTGCCTTCCTTAGCCCATCACCCAGTTACCCATCCTGCCACCCCCCTCCCCGTCAGCAACCCTCAGTTTGTTTCCTATGAGTCTCTTATGGTTTGTCTCCCTCTGTAATTTCATCTTGTTTTATTTTTCCCTCCCTTTCTCTATGCTCCTCTGTTTTGTTTCTTAAATTCTACATATGAGTGAAATCATATGATAGTTGTCTTTCACGGATTGACTTATTTTGCTTAGCATAATACCCTCTAGCTCTATCCACGTCATTGCAAATGGTAAGATTTCATTCTTTTTGATGGCCAAGTAATATTCTCTTGTATATACATACCATACACATACCATGTCTTCTTTATCTGTTCATCTGTCAATGGACATCTGGTCTCTTTCCATAGTTTGGCTATTGTGGACATTGCTGCTATAAACATTGGGGTGCAGGTGCCCCTTCGAATCACTATGTTTGTATCCTTTGGATAAATACCTAGTAGGGCAATTGCTGGGTCATAGGGTAGCTCTATTTTTAACTTTTTAAGGAACCTCCTTACTGTTTTCCAGAGTGGCTGCACCAGCTTGCATTCCCACCAACAGTGTAAGAGGGTTCTCCTTTCTCAGCATCCTCACCAACATTTGTTGTTTTCTGACTTATTAATTTTAGCCATTCTGACCAGCGTGAGGTGGTATCTCATTGTGGTTTTGGTTTGTATTTCCCTGATGCCAAGTGATGTTGAGCATTTTTTTCATGTGCCTTTTGACCATTTGATGCTTGCTTTAAAAAGCAAAAATCTAAAAAATTCAATTTTTTTGATAATTCATTTATGTTCACTGCTCTACAGTGATACACTATATGGATGTGTTACTGTTGTGGACTGAATTGTGGCTGTATTTGATGATAGAATTTTCAAAGAAGAAAATAAAGTTACATGAGGTCATAAAAGCAGGGGATTAATCCAACAGGAGTGATTTCCTTATAAGAAGGAGAGAGAACAGAGAGGAGGTATGCCCACAGAGAAAAGCCCATGCAAGGAGACAGGAAGATGGCCATTTCTAAGCAAAAGAGAGGCCACAGGAGACAACAAACTTCCTACAAACACCTTGAGGGTGGATTTCCAGCTGCCAGAATTTCAAGAAATAAATTTCTGTTGTTGAAGACACTAGGTCAATGGTGTATTTTTAAAAATAACATTAGGTGACTAATACAGTCACTATTTTTCTGTTTTCACGTTACCGGACATGGGTATTGGATTATTTCTTCCAAGTTTTACCACTAAGAACAACAGTATAATTATTTTTCTTTTACTTGTTATTGTGTATATATTTACAAAAATGTCTCTGGGCAGGCTATCAGAATTTGCTATTCAATATTTACCCTATATCCATATTGTTCTCTAATGTGATTGTAGCAGTCTACACTCTTATCATGGACATACGATTTGCCTGTTGCATCACATCTAAAACATTTGGTATTGTCAGACTTTACTGTTTTCCCAATCCGATGAGTAGGAAATAGTATATCTTTGTGCTTTTAATTTGTATTTTCCTAACTACTAGTAAGATTGAATAATCTTTCATAGGTTAGTGTTTGTTTATGCTCTCTTTTATATGAAAATCCTTTTGTCTATTTTCCTACTGTAGTCTTCCTTTATTGATTTGTCAAAGTTCCTTATAATGTGAATACTAACCATTGGTTAATAATACAGCGCAAAGGTTTTCTGTCTTTCTGTGATGTGTCTTTTGTATTTTATGGGTCCTTCACAGAATACATATTTTAGATTATGTCATAGTTACATTTATCAATAATTACCTTTGTAGGAAATATAGTCAATGATATTATACATTGTATAGTGACAGATGGTAGATGTACTTTTGGTGAGCATAGCATAAGGTATAAACTTGCTGAATCACTATGTTGTGTACCTGAAACTAATGTAACATTGTGTGCCAACTATACTTCTACAAAAATAAATAATAAATTATATTACTGAAAAAATTACTTTTGCTGTTTATACTTTTAATGCTTTAAGAACCCTTTCATTACACCCAATAATAAAAAGTCAAATTTATTGATAAAATATGTTAAATTGTGATTTTAAGACTTTTAGAACCTAGAGATTGTTTAAATATTATATGAAGTGGGAACCCAATTTTATTTTTAACTCTCTAATCTAAAACAAAGCAACATTTAGAGTGTAGTTCATATTTTCCCACTATTGTATATATAGCATTTTTCAAAAATTACAATTCATGTGTTGCTGATAATTAGGTACAGTTTATTTTTGCATATTTGCTTTGCATCAGAATTGGTGTAGTATTAATTTGTTGCACTCATTCAGTATTAACTTATTAATTCTCATAATTTGCCTATCAAGTCTCTTGGGTTTTCCATATTTACAATGATAAAGTTTGCAAATAATGAAATATTTACTTATTTTATTTATTATGAAACTTCTGTTGGGATCATAACTTGTGAGATACTATTTCCCACCCTCTCCCGCCAGCATTGCTTCTCCTACTGACAACTCTGATTTTCCTTGGGGGGTTCATTTGTTGGTGGAAAGTAGACTCCATTTACAGGACTAAATAAAAGTAAAGCCAATCAGCGCATTCACTCTGCAGAAAATAGTGGTTGTGTCATAGAGCATGTAAAATATATCTAAGATTTCATTTTCATTCACTGATTCAGCTGGTATTTATGGAATCCTTACTAGTGAATGAAGATACAAAGATAAGTCAAGATTTGTATCTTCATGTTAATCTCTAGAGGCAGGGAAGTAAATAGCAACAGCAGAAGCCACCATTGAAATAGGAGCCAAGCAAGGGAGGCTGCGAACGCTGCCTGAGTATATCAGGATATGTTTCAAATATGTGGTGACATAAGAATAAAAGTCTATACATATTTTAAATATTAGAAACACTGAGAGGAAAAAAAAAAAAAAGACACCTGCCTTTAAAAATGCCCTAGAGGAGAAACTAGAAATTTATACAAAGAAGTTTAACAAATGTGTTATATCTTTAAGTCTCTGTATGTAGAATGTGTGTTTAGTTTAAGACAATTTACATCAATGTGACTTTACTAAGGTGTTTTTTAATTAGTTATTCTCAATAACCTATTCTGTTCATTTTAGAAGATGAGATGACACATTTCCTTATACACGACACATTTCCTTCCCAGACAACTAGGGGGAGTGAGTTATACTTGACCATTAAAAATAAAAATTTTCCTCTTGAATAGGAAAAAAAAAAAAAGGCCCAGTAACTGAATTGGAAGACTTTTCAAAATCAATGATAGAGAAAAGGAAGCTTCAACCTTGTTGACCTCTTAGTGAGGAAAAATATAGATAGCATGCTAAATGAGATGTTCAGGCAAGGGAAAGAAGAAGGTATCAAGTTGTATCAATCTGAAATGTGATTTCATTCATATTACTTCTACCAAACTTACCCTACTGGGCAATTCTTCCCGATAATTCAAAGGGCAGAAGCCATAATCCTGGTTTCTAGCTGTCTTTTTCACAGGATTGCTGAATTAGCTTAATGAGCTTCAGCCGCATTAGCTAGTCCTGTTTCTAAGATCTGGGAAATGACTTCGTGGTATTTTCTTTTTCTTCCCCCTCTGGAAAACAAAAGAATTCAATAATAAGTTATCCTGAATAAAGTGAGAAATCTGGACTCTGTCAACAATGTTCAGAAATGACTTGCTATTATTGTAAATATCACCTATAAGTTGTTTATATGCCAGATGTAATGTTTTGTTTCCTTGGAATGAAGGTGACAATGATTTTTTTTTTTTCTCAGACTTTTCTTGGAATGTACATTTTGTTGAGTTTCTTTACTCTTTTACTAATTATTTTCAGCATTTTTAAAAACATTGTATTTGTTTGAAAGCGAGGGCATGTGAAAGCAAGCATGAGCAGTGGCAGGGGAGCAGAAGGAGAGGGAGAGGGAGAAGCAGGCTCCCTGTTTAGCAGGGATCCTGACCCAGGATCCTGGGATCATGACCCGAGTTGAAGGCAGATGCTTAACCGACTGAACCACCCAGGCACCCTTGATTATTCCCAGCTTTATTGAGGTATGATTAACAAATAAAAATTTATTTGTGAAGAATATCATTTTTTAAAGATGTATTTATTTATTTTACAGAGAGAGAGAGAGCAGGTGCACGTGTGAGCTGGGGGGGAGGGAGAGGGAAAGAATCTCAAGCAGATTCCCCCTTGAGCTCAAGCCAGATGTGGGGCTCAATACCACGATCCTGAGATCATGGCCTGAGCCAAAATCAAGAGTCTGATGCTTAACTGACTAAGGTGCCCCAAGAATATAATTTTTTATGATGCTTACAAAAAAGTAATAAATAAACATCCATGGGCTTATGGACCGGCTTTATCAAAGCTTAATAGTTTTGTCTTATTTGCTTGACTATTTTTTGCTGAATATCAATTAACATTTATTGAACTCCTGCTAGTTTTTTAAAAGTCATATTTTGTTTTACTTAGGATAAAATATTTCAATAAGTCTGTAAGTTGCATGAAACAAAAATACAGCCTTAGATTTATCACAAAATTATTATCTTTGTAACCGTCACCCAGGTAAAAAACCAAAACACTAGCCAACACCAACATGCTCCTTTCTTGTCCTCTTCCATTACTAACTACCTCCTTTCTTCCCTCCAAAAGTAATCACAATCTTGACAATTTCTATTAAGGATCTAGGGACAATAGTAAACCAGAATCAACTAAATCAAGTAATTGTGGTTATATTTAATTGATGCTGGGCTTCAATTTCTCAGAAAGTCAATCCACATCTAGCTAAAATTTGCTTTTGTATTCCAAACATTTCAGGATACCAACCCAAATATGGTGGATTTATCTGGGGCATCTTCCTCATGGAAATTCCTGGATTTCAATTTTTGTTTCCCTAGTCCCACAAGACTGTCAAAACACTTCTTAGAATATAAGCTTCTCAGTCACTTCTTCCAGAATTGACAAATACCCCAAGGCTAAAGCAACCCCAAATGCCAAACTTACATTGTATGAATTGCTTCTTTTCCAAAGCTTAGCGTACTAGTTCTTCACAGTCTTCCTAACTTGCCAAATCTTTTAAGCACATACTTCTTTATGCTTTGTCCGGCTTTTCCAGTTGTTTTCAGCAAGATTGTTGATCAAAATTACCAGTGTACCAATTCTGGAAGCTGAAATCTCATCACTACTTTTTGGTAAAAATACTGTAAATACATTAAAATTCCTTGTGTTCTCCTTCCTTGAGCTCATTTCCTCCTTTCTTCCCTTTGTCTTACATAAAACCACTATCCAGAATTTTAGTCTTGTTCTTTATTCCTTGCACATTTTATAATTTTAGTCAATATATGTGAGACTCTACATAGTATCATTTTGCATGTTTTCATATTTTTAAATATGTCACAATACTGAAAGTTTCATTTGGTAATTTTCTTAAAAATATTTGTGAAGGGGCGCCTGGGTGGCACAGTCGTTAAGCATCTGCCTTCGGCTCAGGGCGTGATCCCAGCGTTATGGGATCGAGCCCCACATCAGGCTCCTCTGCTGGGAGCCTGCTTCTTCCTCTCCCACTCCCCCTGCTTGTGTTCCCTCTCTCTCTGGCTGTCTCTCTCTGTCAAATAAATAAATAAAATCTTAAAAAAATATATTTGTGAAATTTTATCTTTGTTGATAGATATAGTTCACTTCAAATATTTTAGCTGTTATATAACATTATTTGTAAAAATATAGTGCAAATATATTAAGCCTCTGCTTTTGATGGACATTTAGGTCATTTCCAATACTTACCCTTATACCTAATGTTCTAATAAATGTCCTCACATGTAAAAATTTTCTCAGGGATTTAACTATGAATATAAATGGTGAGTTTGGGGATATGTACATCTTCAACTTTACTAAATTTTGCTCAATTACTTTCAAAAACAATTTAATTTAAATTCTTAGCAGCACAAAATCTGAATTCTCTTTGCTCTACCTCCTTAAAAACACTTGGTATTTTCAGAATGTTAGTATTCTATTTCCAATTTGACAAATATCTGATATTTACTTTGAATTTGCAATTTAGTACTCCACTTATTTTTTTTCACAAATGTATTGGCTTCCCTGTTGATATGTTTTACCAATTCTCCTACTATTTTTTTCTTATTGGTTTATATGATCTAAATATACTTGAGGTTTAAATTCTTTTTACCTTATACTGTGTAATACACAACGTCTTTTAGTAGTCATTTAAATTTGTATTCAATGTTGTGCTGTCCTAATATAGTCATATTTACCAATAATTTCATTTTTGTTTCCATTTTAAAATTCAATAAATTCTCATAGGATATGTAAGGAAATGTAGTTTATATTACACAGCAGTAACAAAAATAATCCCTAATGATTTAATGCTACAGTGGATATTTCACATTTATGTAGAGTGCACTGTGAGGTACAAAGTCATTTTCTATGTAATGATCCAGTGATGAAAGTGGTTTATGCTAATTAAAATGACATCATTCTTCTGTTACTGTTTTGTTGCATTCAAAACTTATGATCTTTTAACCAAAGCACTTCTTTATATAAAAAAATGCAATAAATTATCCCCTAAATTTCTCAAAAGTAGCTTTTTGCTATGTATAAAATATTTTCAAGTAAGTTATATATTTTAATCCTTTCAAAATTATCAAAAACTAATGCTACTCATTAGTGGGAGAAATTGAAGCTAAAATAACGTAAGCAACTTAGCATATGTTATTCAGTTATTAAGTGGTAGAGCAATGATTTCATTATATGCCTCCAGACTAGTCTTTCCAGTACATCATAGATGAAATAGTCTAACACTTATACCTTTGTAAAAGACAGTGACTTGGATTTGGGGGATGTAGTGACTTATGAAATAAATTTATAATTTTTATAACTGAGCAGTATATAAGATTATGTTAAATATTTTCCTGACTGTGTTTGATGGCATATATATAGACTACCCAAGATGTTATTTAAAACAACAAAGCATATTTCAATTGTGCTGATTTAACTGAGAGAGGCAGGAACCACACAAGTATAACTCTATGATCTTTAGCATACAGAAAAAATTGAATATCCATCTATCCCAACTAGCTTGTCCTTGCTGTGCTGAATCAAAGTCATACCAATCACTGAGAAGAATTCTGCCTCTTCAAAGTATATTAGCAGAGATACAAGCAGACCATGAACTGAAAAACGGTTGAAAAAAATCAAAGTGTTTAGTCCTACACAGTGCTGTTATTTATCTGTATTTCCTCGATTTTGAATTTCCCTTCCTACATGTAACAGAAGCATGAAAAGCATGTGGATATTATCATTTGTCTTGTTTCCATTCTAAGAATAGGTACTAATGATTGTTCTTTGATGAGGAGCTATGAAGTTTCACTTTAAAAGCACACAAAAAGAACTAGGATTATTTCAGTTCACTAAATTTATATCAGGATAAGTAGGAAACATATCAGCTATTACAAAAAAAATCTCCATTGCCCTTAGAGTGGTTTCATCTACTTATATCCCATTCAATGCTTAGCTCCTTTATTCATTATTTTAAGACAAACATATATGTGTAATAATATGGCAATTCCAAATTCTAAAGATTGACCCTATTAATCATTTGTTCAAAGAAGCATTATGCTTAGAAGCATTGCTCATTTGAATAGAAATAGTTTAAATAGCGTCTAATGCAATGGGTTAGTCTGGCAGAACAAAGAGTAGAAAGGATGATTCTAAATGTTTTCTGAAATCTGTCTTTAAATAGAAATCAGGTGGTTAGAGTGGTTGAAAAGCAATGAATTGTAATACCTGAATTCTGCCACTGACTTTGAAGAATAGCTCAGCTTTAACTATTGCTTGACCCTGGTGATTTTCATCTCTTGACACCTAGTTTTCTCACAAGAACAGAACATATTTTATACTCTTTATTTATCCTTTGTATTTTATAATTGAATAATTTTTAGTCAGGAAGAGTTTAATAAAATGATGTCAAAATAATAGTCTGAGGTCTACTAACACATAGTGTTTCCTGAGCTTTGGACTCAACACATATTTTTTAGAAGATTAGAGAGAAAAAAGTTCAGGCATTCCTTAAAATTCTTCAAAATCAGTAAAGAGCAGGTGAATTTTCTCATAAGGAAAAACTTATGAAAGTTTATTGCAAATAAATTTCAACATATTTATATAGAATTATTTGTTTTGCATCTGGTGATATCTATTGCCCATTTACTTTTCTCCTGAAAATTATATCCTGATCATCAAGATCATAGTGACCAGGTGAAACAAGGGCTATCGGAACAGTTTAAGAATGTTAAATTGCATCCATGAAAAGAATGAGAAGCCAGGAAAAGATTAAAATAGGAGAGTAAAATGACGGGATTTGAGTTTGGGGTTTATCACTGGGAATATCTCTATGAAGATTGCGTCAAAAGGGCACATATATTGTAGGAAGCTCAGTAAAAAGCTATTATGGTACTCGAGGAAAGAAAATATGGCTGTCTGGAGGAAAGTTGTTGCCTCAAAGCTGGAAAGATGTGAAAAGAATTGAGAGCAAATCATTGTGCCCCCCTCTTATCCTGTGTTCTCTGATTGCAAAGCTATCAGTGATTGACACATTTGTGTAGATCAGAGACCATCTTTTCAACCTGCACACTTCAATATCACAGAAGGATTGGCTGTGAAATGATTCTCTCTCTTGCTCTGCCAGCAATGTTAGCAATCTGTTAATAGCAAAGATTAAGTCAGAAACTTAATGTATCTTCCATTAGAGCTTTAAATAATCAGTTATGATCTAGTGATCACAGCTCACAAATGGCAAAGATAAAGAGCCTTAACATCTCAAAAATTATTTCACATCCTAAGAGTGACACATGTTCAATTTCCTCAAATTCTGTCTTTTTTTTTTTTGTCTAAAGAATGAAGAAGGATACATTCCTCATAAGATTATTATTTAAAATTTTTAAAAATGTGAAACATGAAATCTAGTACCTGGTACAAATTATATGCTCAGTAAATACCAATTCCCTTTTTCCACCTCAACTCTTTTTTTAAAGGATTTTATTTATTTGAGAGAAAGAGAGAGAGAGAGAGTGAGCATGAGTAAAGAGTGGGGTGGGGAAGAGGGAGAGAAAGAGAGAAGCAGACTCCCTGCTGAACAGGGAGCCATACACAGGGCTAGATCCCGGGACCCTGAGATCAGGACCTGAGTCAAAGGCAGATGCTTAACTGACTGCGCCACCCAGGCACCCCGTACCCCAACTCTTTCTTAGCTAACAGCCAGAAGGTGAGAATTTTCATAGGACAATTAGATACAAATATATATTGGTAATCTGTAAACATGTTGCTAATTATAAATATTCGAGGGCCTAAAGAACTATTACTTCTCAGATTGCCTTTAAAGTGTCCAAGTCTAATTTATCATGCTAATATATCCAGCTTCTCTGTTTAACTATGTATAAAATTGGTAGTTTTTTCTCCTTTAGTCTCTATATTTACCTGAGGAGTAGCTATGCTATAATGAACATTTTGCATACTGAAGTTCCGAAGTAAAATATTTCAACTTCTCTTCCCTAGGAGTTTTAAGATAAAATCCTGTTGAAAAGGAATGGAATGGAAAGTTAAAACCTAATTTCCATACACTGTCAAAAATCTGTGATTTCCAGACAAATCATCCAAAATTTCATAAATGTGATTCTCATTATTATTCATCTCTATACTCAGGGGGTCCTCAAAAAGTACAAGAAAAGATGTTGATTTGACCACAGATCATAGAATAACTTTGGCAACAAATTTTAAATTGTCACAGACAGAATGCAACCAGACAATATACAGTAAAGTAGACAATAAGGCTCAAATCAAAAACCAGATGGCAAAGACATTGACAGTGAATAAGAGCTACCATAACAGTTTGTTTTCTCTGTTCCATTTACCTCTCTGTTCCAACTCAAAAGTAATCAGGTCACTTCTTTATGGGATATGGGTAGTGGGACAGAGTTTCCATCCCACTTATATCACTGCCATTGTGATTAAATGTTTTATAGCTATGGAATAAGAGAAAAGATCTATATTAGAAATTGGCAAGAAATTCTTCTTTACATACCACTCTACTCTTGAAACTCTTTGACACATCTTCTTGTGAATTTCACCTGCCTTTTTTTCAAATCTTTTTTTTACTTTTCCCATCAAAATCATTAAAGTGATTCCTAAAAAAGGTCATCCAGGGGGGTCCCTGGGTGGTACAGTCAGTTTAGAATCCAACTCTTGGTTTCAGCTCAGGTCGTGATCTCAGGAAAATAAATAAATCTTAAAAAAAAAAAGTCATCAGGATTTAATGTAAGAGCTATATGTCTTCCATTTCTCTTCTTACTTGACAGATTTGGTTCTGTGCAATGCTGAAGAGATATTCAGGAGGGATCTGATACCAAGTGCCATTTGCTTAGCATATAAAACATGTCCAGGCAGCTTGAAATTATACTTGTACCCCTTTACTTACGTGTTACTTTCCTCTCTCCCTCTCCTTCTCCCCCTTTTAAGGCAGTACCTTAGAGTGTAGGGGACAGGATGTTTAGGTCCAAAGTTTTTGTTGCAATATAATGTGTTACTCTTGTAAATTCCCTCAGAATTCTGGGAATTAACTAAAACCCTCGTCTAGAATAATTATTGTCATACAACATCCCTTTAACCTTAACAGTGAGAAGGTAAAAGGGAAATTTCTAAACTAAATCCATCCTCCACAGCATCTCTTAATGGTCGCTCTGTTCTTTCTTGAGGGGTAGGATTACCTCCCTGTTATGTAGTCCCCATCCCCATGAATAATCTTATATTGGAGTGGAAAAGCTGTCAAGAAGTACCACAAGGCTTATAAGAGCCAGAAAACTAAATAAAATATACAGTTTACATCTAATGGAAGCTAACAATGACCTTGAACAAGTCGTTAAAACTCATTGTTAACTCTCTCCACATCTGAAAAAGAGGAAGTTTAACTCTGACCTCTAATATCCCTTCAAAATGTTATAACACTTAAATTATATCATTAAATTTCAGTATCTTATATAGCAGTTTCCTGAAACGGTTTTCCTTTCTTTGGTTGAAAATTCATACTAAGCCAGAATTTTATCAGAGATCCTAGTATTTAATAGGGGTCAGTCTCTAGCATGAGAAGAAAGCATGGCATACAAAAGTAGAATTTAATGTTCAAATCAGACAGATGCTTCACCCAGCGTGCAGTCCTTTCTCATTTCTCAGTCTGATTTGAAGCTTTCATTTTTAAAGCTGATGCCATTGGAAAATTATTTGAAGAAGTAAACGAGAGGACAAAGAAACAAATTTGGTATTATTTAGTTTACAAGAAGACCACGCTGCTAGATGAAAATTTTAACATCATCCCTGCCTCCACTGACACCACCAATACCCAGGTCTATGTGGTTGAGTTTGAATGGAATAGAAGAGCACTTTTTACTCCTTTCTTTCTTATTTGATTCCTAAAAAAAATCAATAGCTCTTTTCGAAGAGTTAAGGGAAGCAGGAATGTGGATTATGATAAAGATGTTTGTAACCCAGGGCTTTTGAAGGTCATAGTCTTCTCTTATGTTACACACAGGTTTTGAGAACTTGTTATTTTTGTATTTGTCACATGAGAACACTTATATGGGGATAATATATGTTCCTTATAGATTTGAAGCATAAGACTGATGACAAACTGTTAAGTAACATGTATATTTTAACCTTCATGGATACATATTTTATATTATTTCTTGAAGTGATACGAAAGTGGTAAAAACTAATTCCATTGTTAGGCTTTAAAATAAAAATGCTTACATAATTATGTTTGAATAATTAAATGGCATGTTACTGGAAATGGAACATGGTGAGGAGTATTTTCCAGAAACATTTTTAGAAGGTGGAAATGTCTGAATTCCCAACTATGAGCTTTATACATATTTCCTATTAAGTATGTACACAGTTATAAACTGTTATAAACAATTTATTCTATAGCATACATTTATCCACTATTAACACTCTTTCAAAATAACTCTTTTTTCATATGCATGCACATGTGAGAGTCACTTAAATTTCTACAGAGGACTATTAAAAATAAACTAAATATCCTAATGATATGAGCTTACACCTCATTGATAACACAAATATTTCTAAATTTTTACAATGTTGCTAATGATTAAAAATAAGGTTCATAAACAGCATAGTGAAATATCTAGTGTTTACGAGAACATGTTAAATATCATAACCCATCTATAATTTTAATTTTCTTTTTAAAAAATGGTAGGTGACAAATAATTCTACCATTATAAATAACCTTCTTTATAGAGTCTTGCTAAATGATGCCATAAAGGTATTACTTGATATATTTGCTACATTTTTCTCTCCTTTGTTTTTGAAAAGATTTATAGTTATTTCTGTATTTAGCGAACAGATGTGAAGTGATTTCAGAATGATCTGTATCCATCAGAAAGTGCCACATGTTTTTTTATTTAACCCCATTTCTATGGAAACCTGAAGATGCCTCATGCATCGTCTTTCAGTTTTCTGAAGAAAAATAACTTTCATTATTTTGGCATGAAACACCCTTAGAATGCCCTATGTCAAGAATAATTAGAATTTCACTTTTCAGTGTCTCTCCTGCAGTGTATTGACTGTCTAAAGGAGCCTTGCTGTCTGGTGTCTGATAAATGTGTTCTTGAGTGTATGAACTGAAGCGAATCTGAGCCAAACCAGTTAAAGCTGTCCATGTGAAAGTTTAGATAAAGGTGCAGAAATGTACATATTGAGACATTCATTAATTTACTTCATGACTATTCCATTTATTAAATACAGGTTACTTTGACAGTCTAGCTCAAATGCTATGTCTATAGAAAATGAGAAAATACATCCAACTACATGGCTACCATGATGTTTACAAATTTAGTTTTAACATTACTATCATTTCATTAAAACAAAGCATCAGATTAGCATTGCTCCTTAAGACTCCTGCAAACTGTAAGGGTGAGAAAGGAAAGTTCTAATGAAATACTGGAGGAAACAAGAACAATAAGGGGGAGAGAGCAATTATTACATACAAAGTCAAAACAAACTCCTCATCATGCCCAACCTTACATTGCTTCCC
>NW_024423453.1:28180621-28408085 GCF_017311325.1 Ursus maritimus
ATGAGAAGAAAGCATGGCATACAAAAGTAGAATTTAATGTTCAAATCAGACAGATGCTTCACCCAGCGTGCAGTCCTTTCTCATTTCTCAGTCTGATTTGAAGCTTTCATTTTTAAAGCTGATGCCATTGGAAAATTATTTGAAGAAGTAAACGAGAGGACAAAGAAACAAATTTGGTATTATTTAGTTTACAAGAAGACCACGCTGCTAGATGAAAATTTTAACATCATCCCTGCCTCCACTGACACCACCAATACCCAGGTCTATGTGGTTGAGTTTGAATGGAATAGAAGAGCACTTTTTACTCCTTTCTTTCTTATTTGATTCCTAAAAAAAATCAATAGCTCTTTTCGAAGAGTTAAGGGAAGCAGGAATGTGGATTATGATAAAGATGTTTGTAACCCAGGGCTTTTGAAGGTCATAGTCTTCTCTTATGTTACACACAGGTTTTGAGAACTTGTTATTTTTGTATTTGTCACATGAGAACACTTATATGGGGATAATATATGTTCCTTATAGATTTGAAGCATAAGACTGATGACAAACTGTTAAGTAACATGTATATTTTAACCTTCATGGATACATATTTTATATTATTTCTTGAAGTGATACGAAAGTGGTAAAAACTAATTCCATTGTTAGGCTTTAAAATAAAAATGCTTACATAATTATGTTTGAATAATTAAATGGCATGTTACTGGAAATGGAACATGGTGAGGAGTATTTTCCAGAAACATTTTTAGAAGGTGGAAATGTCTGAATTCCCAACTATGAGCTTTATACATATTTCCTATTAAGTATGTACACAGTTATAAACTGTTATAAACAATTTATTCTATAGCATACATTTATCCACTATTAACACTCTTTCAAAATAACTCTTTTTTCATATGCATGCACATGTGAGAGTCACTTAAATTTCTACAGAGGACTATTAAAAATAAACTAAATATCCTAATGATATGAGCTTACACCTCATTGATAACACAAATATTTCTAAATTTTTACAATGTTGCTAATGATTAAAAATAAGGTTCATAAACAGCATAGTGAAATATCTAGTGTTTACGAGAACATGTTAAATATCATAACCCATCTATAATTTTAATTTTCTTTTTAAAAAATGGTAGGTGACAAATAATTCTACCATTATAAATAACCTTCTTTATAGAGTCTTGCTAAATGATGCCATAAAGGTATTACTTGATATATTTGCTACATTTTTCTCTCCTTTGTTTTTGAAAAGATTTATAGTTATTTCTGTATTTAGCGAACAGATGTGAAGTGATTTCAGAATGATCTGTATCCATCAGAAAGTGCCACATGTTTTTTTATTTAACCCCATTTCTATGGAAACCTGAAGATGCCTCATGCATCGTCTTTCAGTTTTCTGAAGAAAAATAACTTTCATTATTTTGGCATGAAACACCCTTAGAATGCCCTATGTCAAGAATAATTAGAATTTCACTTTTCAGTGTCTCTCCTGCAGTGTATTGACTGTCTAAAGGAGCCTTGCTGTCTGGTGTCTGATAAATGTGTTCTTGAGTGTATGAACTGAAGCGAATCTGAGCCAAACCAGTTAAAGCTGTCCATGTGAAAGTTTAGATAAAGGTGCAGAAATGTACATATTGAGACATTCATTAATTTACTTCATGACTATTCCATTTATTAAATACAGGTTACTTTGACAGTCTAGCTCAAATGCTATGTCTATAGAAAATGAGAAAATACATCCAACTACATGGCTACCATGATGTTTACAAATTTAGTTTTAACATTACTATCATTTCATTAAAACAAAGCATCAGATTAGCATTGCTCCTTAAGACTCCTGCAAACTGTAAGGGTGAGAAAGGAAAGTTCTAATGAAATACTGGAGGAAACAAGAACAATAAGGGGGAGAGAGCAATTATTACATACAAAGTCAAAACAAACTCCTCATCATGCCCAACCTTACATTGCTTCCCCACATTCATCTGCCATTGTACTGGTGATCCTTCTGCCTAGAAGGTTTCTGCCATCTCTCTTCCCAGGCAGAATCCAATCCTCTCTTTTTTCCTTATATCACCCCCAAATTCTGGAGGTTTTTCTTCCATTGTATTTCTCACATACCTTTGTCATAATTCTCAGTATATTGCCTATTAATTTCATATTTATTTTCTTGCCCCATTATACTTAAGCATTTTGATACAGTGATGTCTTGTTTTTTATATACAATCAGCAGGGTTTGATATAAAGTTCATCCTCAAAAATGTTTAATGAATGGATACATGAATGAAAGAATGATTGAAAGAAGAAAAATATATCAATAGCATCTTTTTAACACTGGATAGAATGAAAATTCTGCTTTCAGTGCCAGTGTCAGAATGGATAAGGAGATTTCTATTGGTTCTGAATGCGGATGTGGATGGCAAATTCTAAAAATTCATCCCAGACGTTATTTTAGTATCAGGCCATATCTCTGTAGAAAAATTGTTCCCATTTTATTATACTACTTGATTTGTAAAATTATAGCACTTATCTATATGGCAAAAAAAGATGCTGGACTTGTGTGAGCAATATAATTCTAGTGGTTGTGAAGCATATAAAATACAACTGATAAGTCAAACTAAGGAGCCGGCAGTAAAAAAAGAAAGGTGGGGGATGGGGGTACTTAATAGCTGAAACTGCAAATGAGTATTGAAAAGTGAAGGACTTTTAAATGAAAGAGTTTTGAGGTAACACGATAGAATGGGAGAAGAATATGTGGAAAATAAAATTTGTTTAAGAAATTTGAAGATGTAGAATTACAGCAAGGTGAGAATAGAAAACAGAAAGTTTAGCTTCTCTCAATTAACCAGACATAAATTATGAGGGCTTTGATGGAAATATTACCTGTGTAAGCAAAAAAGGAAGAATAAATTAACATTCTTATTTGAGAAAGAATAAGCAGAGGTCGATGCTGGTATGAACACGTGGGAAGTACATGAGAAGATAAATCAAAATATCTCCAGGGTGACTTCCTGCCCATCCCACTTATGAATAGAGATTGGTATTAAGATTGGATGATCCTGAATCAAGAATTTTCAAATGATATATTTCTGACTTGCCAATTTTGAGGAAGAATTTGCTTATAAAAGGGGAGAAATCCTGATGCAACTGAAAGCTCCAGGATAAAGAGAGGATGAGGGTATTTGAAATACTTGAATGTGTAGATGTGATAAAGGAGAGAATAGAATGTAGGGACACCTGGGTGGCTCAGTTGGTTAAGTGTTCGACTCTTGTTTATGGCTCAGGTCGTGATCTCAGGGTTGTGAGATCAAGCCCCAAGTTGGCTCCATGCTGGGCACTTGCTTAAGATTCTCTCTTTTGCATGCCACCCCCCAGAAAAATAGAATTTAAAACACACAGACTCACGAATTACGTATATAGTCACTGAGTAAGGCAACAGCAGGCAGAGCAAGAAGATCTAAGAGTAATCAAAGTATGAACACACTTGTCCAAAGAAATATCCAAGTAGAGGAGTCAGAGAACTTTCAAATGTGTAGCAGAGCTAATCCTGATAAGAAGTAACTGAGCATAGTGGGTATGTCTAGGACATTGTTAGTAAGTAGTGCTAGAATAAAAGACAAAATTAAACATAAAGGAAAAAGAAGGAAGAGAGGAAATTGAAATTTGTTCTGTGCTCGAAAGGGGTCAACCATTTTATATACTTATTTAAGTCTCACAACTGTATGAAGTAAGCATAGATTAAGTTAAAGACTGAAGGCCAATTACCCTTACAACTGGATCATCTCATATTGCTAGACATGTAGAAATGGATAGGAGACATGAGGCTTTCTGTGGCTTATCAAAATTTAATCATGAAGGATAAGCAAAATTAACAGAAATTAATGTAGTAACTATTCAGAACTATCACAAGCCTAAGCAAAGTTTTTGTTCTGGACTTTTTAATTTAGGAGAAAGCCAAAACTTGTGAATATCTGAAGACAAGTAGACATTTGGTAACCGAATTCTAGGACAACAAGTAATGTTTTATTGTTCTCATGAAAATAGTTCCTGAAAACCTATAGAGAAAACTTTGAAAAGACAGCAAAATGCAAAGGCATTGCAATTTAGAGATGGAAAAACTTTTATAGCACGACAGTCAAAAGGCTAACTCATATCTAAGCATGGCCAAGGTATGTAAGAAAGCCAGCTCCATCAAGGATTTTATTCTTATAAAAATAAACCTAAAAACAAAATAAAAATGAACAAGCAATTCCTGGCTTTTGGTGATAAAGTAGATGATTCTGAAAATTGTTCAAAACAATACCGGCTAAGGTTAATAGGCTTGCTGGAAGGTTGGAAGTTAGGAAGTCGGCCAATTTATAGAGGTATACTGTTAATGATATACTAGCAAATTCCCTGGGGTTATTTTTATTTTATTTTTTATTGTCAACAAAATATGTACACCAGATGCCAGCTTCCTTCATCTCACTGAGAACTTTTCTGGAATAATTTTCTGTATAGGTTACATCCTGACTGATAATCAAAACAAACTAAATTTAATTATATTGAAATAGATAATGACTGGTAGTATCAATTATTTGCATTTTGGAGCTCTGTTAAGAATTTTAAAAGTTAACAACCTTTTATTAAGGGCACAGGCATTGAAAACAGTTTAAATCATAATTTCACCACTTATCTTGAAAGTTTAGTTTGGTAGATATAAAATCGGCATAATAATAATAATTATTTGCATCACTATCCCTTATCTACTACTTACAAAGTTGTGACATGGCTTAAAAATAAAAAAAGACAGAGATAAGTAGGACATGTGCACTAAACAGGACACTCGGTAACAATTTTTGCCCATTTCAATTTTCCATTCATATGTAGGTTTCCGACAGACTTCTCCCCCCCTTATGTCCATCATAATATCAAAGGAAGTTATTATCCGTCATGGCAAAATAGACTGGGCTCATTAGGTTTGGTCTGGTTATTGCCATAGGTCCAGCAAGCATTCTAATAAACGCTGTAGGATTCCTTTTGTGTTCTTTTGCAAATTAAATGCCATAGAGCATTGATCAACCCACAAGGCCAAAATTCATTTCTGTCCAAAAGAACCTGAGATCATAATGAATCACAGATCATGCTTTTAAATGTCTCTATGTATTCGCTATACAGAGGATAGGAAAATAAACCCAAGAAACCAGCTCCACCAGATTTCAACCACTGTGCCTATAAATTTGAGTGACTTCTCTTTCAGAGATCTTCCAAATTTCCTAAGGGTCCTGGCCTGCCAGGAATTTATCTTCCTTACCACCTAAAATGCCCAACCCTATGAGGCAGGTATAGGGCCAGTTTTCCTAACAGAAATTTGTAGGCATGAGTCGGTCAATAAAGTCAACATTGTTATTTAAAATTACCTTGTCACACCTGATGGAATGAGCATCATTTTCAGATATGACATTGTAGGTATGGCTGTGATTACTTGATTTAGCTATTACGTGCTGGTAAATGGAGAACAAATTCTTATGGCGTCTATACAATCTACTTTTTTTGTCATGAAGAGTAAGGAGACTCAGTAAGATTGTAGGACTTCTAGGAGGTCAATGAGAATCAGGTATCATTTTAAAATGTCTTATTTCAATGTATAAAAGCAGAGTTATTGAGTTGTTGTGAGCTGTAAATAGCTAAAAGAAAAAGGACTTCCATATATATTTGGAAAATAGAACATTAAAACAACATCAACGATACTGGAAATAAATGAACACAATGTAGTTTCTCTCATCATTTCATTCAGTCCTACATAGTTTTCGTTTTCCCAGATCCTGGGTTACCCATCCACTTGCAGGTGGCTGACTTCTGGACCAAAATGAGTACTGGAAATCCTATTCAGTTCGCTGACATGGTCTGAATGTTATCTAGGCGATATCTGCTCAGAGCCTATACCCGTAAGCCTACTCTTTAGCATTCATAGTTTGAAGGGCCTGATACAGTACTTTTCCACATATCTCTGCAATGGTCTTTCTTTACTACAGCTTGTAGCAGACCCTTCAGGAAAACCTTAGTAAAATAAAAACGAACCGTAGAGAGAGGATTAATTTCTGTCTGTGGTTAATTTATTTCTATAACCAGTAATACCCAGATAAAGAGAGAAAAGTTCTCTATTGCAGTACAGTTTATAACTATCCCATAAGAGTTTTGATGAGTGCTTTCCCTGAGGGTAAATACATATTATGGAAAGAAACATATTGACAAATCTCCTGTCTTCCCATAAAGTGCACAGTTTCAAAAATATTTATATTAATAACATTTTACCTATACAGACTTAGGGAAGGCTAAGCTTATCTTCTTATCTGATAATTTCCTGTGTACTCAGAATAGTAACACATAAAACAAACCTAATGATTTCTGGTGTCTCCCTTTATGTGAAGAGAAGGAAATATGTAGGATTTTCCATGAGTTGTCTGGAAAATCTCAAAGAAAATTTTAAGTGGATTTTTTACAAGTTTAGTGTAGATTTTGGAAAGGCAAATTCAAGGGTTATCAGAGACTTGGGTATTTGATTACGATAGGATCAATGGTGCCTGAGAAGTGATAGCTGGTTTTATATTTAAATGAATGACAAAACATTTGAAGGAAAAATAGAAGATAACACAATTCTAAAGAACTATAGCTCTTTCATAAGTGCAGAAACTTTGGTCTTTTATCTCCTTTTTTTAAGTAGATTATTCCTTTTAAGTCATCTTCTTTAGAAGATTATAAATTCACCATAAGGCACTGAAAATTAATCTGATACAACACAAAATCTCCATCTGGGCAGACTGCATCAAATTGAAAAATAACCTCTCCTTCTGTAGCTAAAGACGCTAATTAGAAACGATGAAAGCAAGCCCATCCAAACTGAGTGGACTTTGCAAAAATTTTAACACATTTCATAGCTTTTTTTTTTTCTTTCCAAACACAGGTATTATAAGCCAAGGCAAATAAAATTCACTTTCCAAATGCTATCCTTCATTATGTTCCTTCATTTTCTGAAACCGAAGGACACTTTAGAACGGTGGTTCTCTCAAGGGGTTGGCAAGGTCAAAACAATTTTTCTAACAATACCAAGATTTTTTTATGTTTATGTTGTACTCATTACCGCTATCTTCAAATGAATTCATGTGTTGACAATGTCAGTTTCTATTTCCAATACGGTAAATATAGATAGTTAATACACTTAAAAGCTCTTTGGAGTCCACAAAAAAAAAAAAAAAAATGTTCAAAACTAGGAAGCCTGAGCACTGCTGCATTAGGAAAACCTCTCCCTTTTTCCTTGATAAACAAGAGCACACACACAACTGTATTTCTTTACCACTGTTGCTCCTAGTAAAATTTTATCACTCTTAAATACTATTTCACAGTAAAAGCAAGGTACTGGATAAATGAGAACTGTCTGTTGTACAGAAGAATTTTCCAGATTAGCAATTACCTATATACACATAATAAAACTTTTTAAGGTCACACACATCTTATTTACACTTTCATGGCCCAAAGCTATATACAGCCTTTCTGTAAAATATTGAAGTACAAGGCATATAAAATAAAAATGTTGTTTAGTAATCATGCTTTGGTAATCTAACTTTCTTAAAAATATTTTGGGTATACAATGAGTATCCATTAATTAAGACAACATCAGAGTGAGGTTTTAAATTATTTAAAGATCTCAGAAATTTCCTTTGAGCTAGCATACTACAAAACATAATTGTCATAAAAATAAAAAGTTAGACAAAATAATTACTCAATTTAGTTGAACAAATTTAAAGATTTTTAAAATCTTAAACATTACTCCTGAGAAATTATTACATTATTTGATCAGTAAATTTGTAAGAGTTTGAGTAAAGAAACCCAAGTAGAATAAAATATATGCTTTTATTATACTTAACAATGATAAATCAGAAATAAAACACAGATTTTTTAAAACAAAAATTATTCAGCTAGGCTTGTCAAAGATCATCTTAATTATGCAGTATCTTAAAACATTTCTATTTTCTGTAAGAAGAAAGTTTTGTTTTTTTTCAAGTTTAGGATATATAAACTACAAACAGTTTAATATTCTTATTTTCTGGAAATTTTAGAAATATTTAATTTACATAAATGCTCATTTATTATCTCAATGAGCCAATCAGAACACAGTTCCTGTAACTTAAGATAGTATATGATCTAATTTGCTCATATCTTCTGGAGACAGTAAAACATTTCACACTCACAGTGAAAGGTAAAGGCCTTTCAGAATTACAGACACAACGACACATAGAATGCTTGTAGCTTCAGGTCTATAATTTCAGCCACAGGTCAAGAGTAAATATAGAAACACAGATATTAAAGAACAATTTCCCTTCCTATGGGCACATAATTCTTAATTTATTTGAGCCCAGATTTTTCAAAAGAAAAACAATCAAAAAAAGAATAACAAACCTTATTCTATGTCATCTCTCACCCAACAGAGAATAGATCTCTATAATCCATCTACAAAGATCATCAAAAGTCAAATCATAAAACCAAAATCTCAATCATTGCTGTCACCAATGATAGATAAAATACATAAGTGAAACAGAAACAAAAATAAAACATAAAATCAGTAGAAGAGAAAAAATTAAGGAAACACAAAATCAATACAATTAAAGTTCTGTTGCCACTTGGGTTTCACTCTGGAGGCCAAGAAAAAAAGCAATGGATCAGCAGCATGAAATGTATCCCTCTGGCACCCACTCTGCCAGGTAACTCAACTGAGTTCCTCAGTGGGACCTCCAAGATTTTAAAGAATATTTTTTCTTGAAGGATGAAATCAGGACTCTCATATGTTAATGAGGGAACCAGTAAGATACTGCAAAACAGTTCAAGGGAGAATTGAGGGGCACATATTAAGTAATCATGAATGTTGTAACGAACTTGAGCAATAGATAGATAGAAAACTGACTTCTTTGGGAGGGAGGAAAAGGAAATCAATAGTACCTCTACTGGAAAAATTTTATTTTGCATGCCTATGAAAAAAATCGTATTGAGCGCTATCAGTTATTTACAATTTAGAGTGTTAACGTAGCTCAAAGATACTGAAGGATGAACTAGACAAGATAACCAATAATCTTTTTTTATGTATTTCAAAGTCATTTGCAATTATTCCTGACTATATCATTGAGAATAATTTACCAAATTGTTCCTATTAAATGAACTGATGTCTCATTTCAGATAAAGAACAAATTTACTCAATGTTGTTCCCAACACAACCAATCATAACTCAATGAAAAACTTGATGAAATTTATAAACTTGCATACTTTTAGTTCACTGAAAATGTGAATGTGGTAGGATGCAATCCAGGAGAAACTTTCTTTCTCATAACTTCCCTTTCAGAGCACTCTTTACATTGATTCTCTTCCCTTAAGTCTAAAGAAAATTTTGGGAAGATCGTATAGATTTCTGGTTCTTTTCAGATAAAATAAATCCCTTTCAGTTTAACATCAAATCTTTAACTTCTCAAGTCTACAATTTCTCTCTCCTCAGCTGATAAGCAATCAAAAGAAAGGAAATGCATAGTTGCTTTGTCTTGATCTCCTGCCCCACACTGTGGCTCTTCAGGGAACCCTCTAAGCTTAAAGTCAACGGAAGTTGGGGGAGATAAGGGTCAGAACATCTCACTTGCGTGGTAAAGTTGTAATCCAATATTAGTACCATTTAGGTTTAGCATATGCCGAAAGCTAACTCTTTCTCTTGTGAGACTTTCTTTGTAGATGTGTAGCTGCCTGGAAATTCTAAAGTGGTTGATGGTGTTCCTTCTCATCTGTGTTATTGATATTCCTCTCACTCGAGTGCCATCTCCTATAGGTTCTTCCAGTCTTTCCTCTAGAGGATACCTTACTCCTGATTGGAAGTCTTCTTGGAAAGGGTCCCTTAGAGATGGCTCACTGTTGGTTCCTTCGTTCAGTATTCTTCTCTAGGACGTGAAAACCAAAGGACTGCGTGGCAGCTAGCAGAAGTGTAGTTATCTCTCAGAGTTTTACTTTTTGATCTTGTTGATCCCAGGAAAATAGCTCTGGCCTCTTGCATTTAGACTTTTTAGGCTTGAATATAGATTTGGTTCACTTGAAGTCTACTCCCATTTTGCTTGAGATAAAGAGGAGGCATTGCCTCATCATAGGAGGTTTGAGGAAACCCACAATCTACCAGCAACTCTTTAAAGAAAACCTCCATTACAATGTCTTCAACTTCATATTGCATGTTTTCCCTTGCTCCTATATAGACCACAGGTACTTTATGGGCTAATGCTGGCGGATATTCTTTCACAATATCTTAAAGTTTGCATAAACAGAAACTCGACTGAAGATTCCCTCCTATACCATTTGCTTTCATGGCTTTCTGCTAAAACTTAGAAAAAAATGTTTATGATCACGTTTAAATTTGTTACATATATTTAATCTTCACATATTATAATTTACACTGAGTTATATTTTTGTAAAGTCCTTGTGTTATTTATCTTAGCTTATCAAATTCAGGCTGCTTAAATGATTTAAGCAAATTTCTTTGGAATAAATACATTATGAACATTCATTCATATGTCACCTTTTCAATGTGGTTGACATTCAACTTCTTATTTAAAATTTAAATCACATTCATTTCTAGAACATACTTACTGACCTTCTTTCTTATTTTTTCCCTAACACTTGTTACAACATAACATACAAATCTAACTTTACTATATGTTGTACTATTATTTTTGTTTATTTTATCACTACATAGAAAACAATAAGATGGCTATTTTGCAGTATCCCAGTGAAGCTAATGATGTAGTAGAAATGAAAACAGTCATCAGATTTCATGTATACTTCAAATATAGAGGTAAAAGGACTTATTGGTGTACTGGATGTAGGGGGTGAGTAAAAGAAATAAATCAAATATGTGTTCCACTTTTTGAGCCAGAAAAATCAAATGTGTTTGCTATTGTTTCTTTGTATTTGGTTGTTGTTTAACAACTTACCGAGCAACTAAAAGGATTAAAAAGGAATAAACTTTGGTGAAGTCATCAGGAGTTCCTGAGAAATCAGAACACTTCATGAAAAGCTTTGAAGGATGAAGCAAGGAGATTAAGAAGGAACAGTCAGAAGGCTAGAAGGAAAAATAGGGAAACTGTTATCAGTGGAAGAGACATTCAAGATAGAGAAAGTAGTCAATTCCGCCCAATGCTGCTGATGTAGGACAAGAAAACTCTGAGAAAATCTTCATTATGTTTACAGATATTAAGGTTATGGAACTCGGATGGACTTGAAGGGAGGGATGAGGGTCAAATCTATAATGGGAGAAATGAATGTGAAGTGGGGAATCAAGAAATAAAGCAACTATTTCAAAAAATTGGGATGGTGCCCGTGCAGAAAGGTAGAATATGACAATTGGAGGAGGAGGGGATGCAGGTTAGAAGAAGAGATCTGAGAAGTATTTTGTTGTTGTTTTTAATAGAAGAAATGTGGGCATGTATATAAATATATATATACATATATATGTATTCTATATATATATATATAGAAATGGATCAGTGTAATTACAGAATATAAAAGAAAGAGAATACTTTTAAGTGTAAGTTTTCCGAGCAGCTATAGAATTTATGTACTTTTTAAGTAGAGCTATTGTCTATAAACAGGGAAAGGTATATCTTTATTATAAATTATACATGTATGATGATGATGATTGTTCTAATAGAAATCATATTGAGTGCTAACTCTGTGTAGGAAAGAATGGTAAAATATTTTACTTCTCATCTCAGTTACTCATATGATTAAAATCTATGAAGTAATTATTTTTTATTATTTATAATTCAGTTGGAGAAATTGACTCTTAGAGAGTTTAAAATATTTATCTAAGACCACCCAGCTAATAAATGCTTGGATCTGGAATTCAAATATAACTTCTTGACTACAAAGCACAAACTCTTAAATCCTCGAAGTATAGTGGCAAAGAAAGCTAAGAAAAAAGGTGGAGGGAGGTTTTCATCTTCATAACCAAGTCTAGTGGATAATGATATTTCACATGTAGGAAGAATAATTAGGGATTATGAAGTTTTATTTTCTTTCATAATTATATTAGAAAGCTAAAAATCACTTGGTAGATCATAATTACTCTAATTCAAATAATTTCTGGAACTTGATGAAAATGTGTGTCTTCATTTTGTAACAATAACTCTTTCCTGATGACTGTCTTGCTTCAATAAAGTTATTGTTTCCATAAATAGAAACAACATTTATATTGGCAAATATATTATGCATGCATATATACGATAATACATCTGACTTCTTTTTTGATCATGTATAAGAAGATAATAAAAGAATTACAATCACCAAGCAGATTTCTACAAACATTTTACTAGCTTAATAAAAACAAGCCCATGAGATGTGTACCTTCCCACATTTCACCTATTAAATTGCATAGAATTGAAGTAGTATCTAAAGGCCATTCCACAAGCAACAAAAATTACCATATATACATATTAATATGCATGGGATTGATAAAGTGAGCCAGATTTGCATTCCATACATAAAACTGTCAACTCACATTTCCATGATAAATCATGAAAAGAATAAAGGGGTACTCAGGCATAGGAGCACTGCATATATTTTCTGGGCTGGCAAAGGCATTATCTCTCTGTGTTTGATTCATTTGTTGTGTTAATTTTCAGGATACCTGAAACTTTATCAGAAAGTTAATATGATAGGTATACCTTAAAACTGTCATGGTGAAAAATATTGCATGTTTTCACAATCTAGAGAACACAGGCCGTGAAGTTTTAATGTTTAAAATTCTTAATTTCTAATATAGTATAGATTTGGTAAAATCTTTATCAAAGAATCAGAAATTAAAGAGAAATATTCGCTGTAGGCCTCAAAGTATTAAATTGACTGCCTTAGGATAGAACATAAGCTTTTCTTATGATCTAATAATACTATTATATGAAGTAAGAAGAAAACATAGTGATGTTTTCATGTTTTAGGAGCTATCTCCTATATAATAAATGACTATGTGTAAATAACACTTTGTAAAAACATAGGTGTCTACTCAACATATACATAGGATGTCTAACAGATACCACATCAACATTTCCTAAACTAAACCGCTTATTTTCTCCTCCAAATTTGGTACTGCAAACTTCCCTTGAGTATATCCGCCTCTCACTATGTTCAAAGACACTCCATGATTTAAATATCGCCCTCTTCTGTAATATCCTCCTGACTAGTCTCCCTGTTTCTCCATCTGATTCTGCTATTCTCAGTACAATAATTACATCAAGATCCTTTAAAACAGTCAGCTCATGTCACTCACCTACTAAAAAAATCTGCATCGTCTCCATATTTCATGTAAGTAAAAGACACAATACTTTAAAGCATTTATAAAGCCCCTTATGACCTAGCGCCTCATTATCATCCAGACTTCACCTCCAACCACACCCCATTCTCCCAAACACACTCCCTTCTAGTTACACGGACCTCTTTCACTAGGACTTGCCTTCCGTGATCCTGCCCGGGGGCCTTTCTACTGGCCATTTCCTTTGCTTGAAGCACTCTTCCAAATTCCCCCACCCCCAGGGAGGGATATGGCTAACTCCTTAATCACCAATCAAGTCTTCACAAAAATGTCACTTTTTCAAAGTGGCCTACCCTGATCACTTTGCAACGCCAATCTCCTGTCACTCCCCATTTCCCTTATATTGTTTTATTTTTTTTAATTTCAATAACTTTTATTATTTTCTAGCATTCTGTTAATTAGTGTATTTATTACATTTGTGTACATCAAATAGAATATAACTTCCACCAAGCAAAGCATTTTGTCTATTTTATTCAAGGATGTATTTTAAGAACCTAAAACAGGACCCTATTAGGTATTCAACATGTATTTTGAAGCGAATAAATTATTTGAATTTATTACTAGTGATGAAGCATACACATACAAATATAATTCTAGGAAGAGGAAGATAAGCAAGAAAGGAAATATAAAATACAGTTGGCTTCAAAGGAAAAAGAATACATTGATTTGGACAGGGAGAAAAAATTAAATGCTTTGTATTAGATTGTATTTGAGATGAGCCTTTAAAGATTGGTAAAATTCTGACAAGTGAATAATCAAGGTGTGGACACTGTAAGAATTAATCGAAAGAGGGATTAAGAATGAAACTAATTACTATTTGCTTTTCATGTGTCCTCATTCTACTTAACACCGGGAAAACAAAGATGAATAGCCTGATCACTGATTTAAAATTGCTCGCTGCAAGTGAAGTGTGTGTGTGTGTGTGTGTGTGTGTGGTGTTTAACAATCATACATACTTTTTTAAGTTTTTACTTAAATTCCAGTTAGTTAACATACAGTGTAATATTAGTTTCGGGTGGAGAATACAGTGATTCAACATTTCCATATATCACCTGGTGCTTGTCAGTTAATAGTAAAATATAGTGTTAAGACAAAAAGCATTTAGAAGACTCCTCTGGGAAGACATCTCAGAGAAAGTTGCAAATGAATGAAATGCAAAAAAAAAAAAAAAAAAGAGTGTTATAAATAGTTGAAGCACAGACTTTATTTAAATGGGACATTTGATAATATTGCCAAGGAAATAAAATGGCGTAGTGTGTAGAGAGGATCTTGGTTCATGATCTCATGGAAGTTCGGTTGCAGCTGATTTTATAAAACTTACTTTCCTAAAGGTCTATTTTGAACATAATATTGACACTATTACAGATTCCCAACTTATTGTTTGCCCAATCATAGGATTGGCATCCAGGAAGATGAATTAAAAAAAAATACACCATGTTTAGACTACACCATGTCTTTTATTCTTTTTTTTTTTCTTGAAGATTTTATTTATTTATTTGACAGAGAGACAGCCAGAGAGAGAGGGACCACAAGCAGGGGTAGCGGGAGAGGAAGAAGCAGGCTCCCAGCAGAGGAGCCTGATGCGGGGCTCAATCCCAGAACCCCAGGATCATGCCCTGAGCCGAAGGCAGACACTCAACGACTGAGCCACCCAGGTGCCCCCACCATGTCTTTTATTCTTGATCAAAAAAATTCTTCCCATTTGTCCTGTTCCAATAAGAGTGGTGGAGCAACTTGGAAAAAGTTGAAGAGGCCCTTAGTTGGCATTACTCACAACTAAACTCCAGGCAATCCTAAACTTTCCATTTTCTAAGCAAGTTTCATTTCATCTGAATCTTCTCACCTTCCCCAAACAAAAATTACTCACCAAAGATTTTCCCCAATGCAAGAAAAAATGGGGAAACAAAAATGACTTTTACAATGACCCCATTCCCCACCAATAGCAACCCCATTGCATCACACCCCCCAAAATGTGTCCTCAAGATGACCAAATTCTCTTTAAAGAGTAGCTGCTACATTTTATCTGCACAACTTTTATTTACATGGATCTAATAAACTCATAGGTCTTTTTAAAAAGGTTGAAGTGCTTATAAATATCTTATATAAATGATCATGACCCTCACAATAATTCTATAATATGAATGAATATCAGTCTAATTCTCAAGGTGAACACCAGCATCATGTTTCAGGGAGGGTATTTTCCCTTGGCTTCTATCTCTTCGGGTATCAACTTCTAGACACCATTATTTTCTGATAGCCATCTGTGTCACCACCCCTAGGCCATTATTTATAGAACTAAAACGAAAATATATATGCAAACTAGCCAAATATTTTTAAAGCATGAATAAACTTTGATCAATCAAATAATATGGGAGACAGGAGGAACATAAAAATCTTGTTTTACCGTCTTATTTTCCAGTGAAAAGACTGAAGACTGGAACTATTAAAAGGCAACCAAATGAACTGGGATGAGGGTGCAGATTTTCTATGCTAGTTCTGTGTTCTACTAATACCCTATCCCCTTCCACAGTGCCTCCTAATATTTTATGAATGAAAAGTCATCAAAATCGAATACTCCATCAAATGATAACATCTCTTACATTTTTACACATTGATATAATCTTTTTCTTTCTTGTTAAATCTATAGTCCATCCTTTTAGGTATTTTAGATACTGTCGGTGCTGTGTAAGATCTTTAATTATGCAATATTAAATATTTCACATAGAAGAATGACATATTTCTGGGGCTTTCAGAGGGAAAAAAAAAGAAAAATTCATTTCGGACAGAATTAAACCAAAAATTAATAGAAAAATTCTCTCAAGAGGAACAAAATATTTTAGACTGCAACTCTTTTAAGTATTAATAAGCTCAAAATTTCATGTGCTGCTGACTTGACATTTGGAGGTTTACAGGGCCCCTTGTCACCGGATATGTTTCCACTCCCATTTTGCTAGTTCCCCTACCAGCTGGACCAACTGCACCACTCCACCTAATCTTATTTGGCCTGATGCTTTCACCTGCCTATGAGTCCCCAAAATTGTTCAAACAAGCTAGTCACATCGTCCCAGAAGAGCCCCGCCCTCTTTTCCTACAAAGCCTGCCTCCTACAGCCCCTGTGTATTCACAGTGTTCCCCAGGGCAACCTCCATGTGGCCCTGTGTGGCATGCCACATCCTCCTCTGGGACTGTATGTTTAATCAATAAACTTCTGTTTGATTGTTATGTGTCATTATTTAGCCATCTTATGCTGTTTAGATAGAAGATTCCTTCCTCACCAGCAGGCTGAACAGGAAGCAATCAAAACACCCTATAATATGGTGCAAAGAAATGACAAAACAAAATAATTTCTCTAAATCTACATTTGGACAGCCACTGCTCTACTGTAGATTCCAGGTGTCAGATTATAATATCTTTTTCATCTTCTTAGGTTGCATTACCTAAACTTAAAAACTTTATCCCAACTACAAAAGAATAATGGCATTACACAGAGGAGGGGAATAATAAAGAAGAACAGCAGAAAATCTGAGATCTGTCCCAAGCTCCTACAGTGCTAGAAGAGATGCATGACTCAAAGATTTCCATGTTTAACTAATCTCTTATAAACTTTGGTGCTCCATACAAATAATATTTTAAAAATTAAGATAGAAAACACAAAAGAGCAAAGGAAATTTGGTTTCTGTTCATTTTAGTTCTTCCTTGATTCACTGTAGTAGAACAGAAAAAAAGTTTAACTGAGATTAAGGTTTTGAACTTATGATAACAATGTAATATATATTACAGAAGTGTGGCCAAAAAAAAGACAATTCTTTATAACAGAGATCATGAAATTGCCTAGTTTTAATATTGAGAAATTTTCAGTATAATGCTAGAGTGGTTTAGAAGAGTAAAAGCCAAGTTTACTTAAGCCGACATTGATTTAAAATTTAAAATTCAATAGGTAATGTTTTATATTATAAACTTAACATTAATTTCAAAAGTATTCAACAACTCTAGATCCTAGAAGGTTTGGGGAAGGAGCATTTGTTTTATTCATTTTATTTATAAAGTTCAATTCTATTGCAAGATTTCATTGTGTTTAAGAGTAGCACAATCTCACTTCATAAAGCATGCATTGTAAAATTGAAAATATGTCATATGCCTTTTTATTTAAAAATGTACAATTTATCACAATTTTAAAAATACCATTCATTTTACATTAAGCTATATAATTTTTCATAAGCAAATAGCTTTAAAAAAATCACATCTTGCTATTCACAACCTGTGGATCAACCTAGAGGGTATTATGCTAAGTAAAATAAGTCAGACAGAAAAAGATAAATACCATATGATTTCTTTTATATGTGAAATCTAAACAAAACGAACAAACAAGAAAAAAACAGAAATAGACTCATAAGTACAGAGAACAAACTGGCGGTTGCCAGAAGGGTAGGGGGTGGGGGATGGGCAAAATAGGTGAAGGGGATTAAGAGGTACAAACTTCCAGTTATAAAATAAATAAGTCATAGGAATGAAAAGGGCAACATAGGGAATATAGTCAATAATATTGTAATAAATTTGTATGGTGACAGATGGTAAGTACATTTATTGTGGTGAGCATTTTGTAATGTATAGAATTGTCGAATCACTGTATTGCACACCTAAACCTAATATAATATTATATGTCAACTGTACTTAAGAAAAAAAAGTGAATGGTTTATATCTGTCAATTTCCTTTCTCAATAAACACATTCAAGAGCATACGGTTCTGTTTCTTCTCACAGACAAACTAAATATTTATGAGGAATGTCTCCACAGATACCATACCTCCTTTAATTTTGTTACTTAGCTCTTGTAGACTAACTCTATGAGTTTTACTTTGACTTATCACAATTATAGCATATTATACTTTGAGAAAAGATGCAAATGCATTTCCATTTTGACCTTGCATGTGTATAAACATATTTTCTTCACATTGTAGCCTCTGTGTGAGGACTGAACTGGTAGAGATGTCTTAGAAAAACTACTCAGAACATCAGATGTTATCAATGTACATTACTGCTGTTCTAATTTGGGATTTACTACAATCTAGTTTTGTGGACTTAACTAAGTCATTAAGTCTTCTGAACCTCAACATTTTTTTTTACCAGTTAAGCTGTAACCCAAGAGTCTGTAACTATTGCAGCAACAAAATGCTATGAATATGTAATTTTGACTCACTGACTTTTAAATTTTATTTCATTTTTTTCATTCACTTAGCATGTGTAAATGCTACCTAGTTAAAAATGCAAAAGACAAAATTATAAAAAATGAGAAGTCTTAGGCTCACAATCAACTTAATTTATCCCACCCCATTCCATGAGAGGCAACCACTGTTACTACTTTTCAGTACATCACTCCAGGGTGGCTTTGTGTAAATATAAATAAAAATACTTATTTTTCCTTTCTTTTTCAAAAAAGTAACTTGCTACAGATAGTACTTTGCAAATTGTTTTTTCACCTGATGATGTATCTTGAGCTCTTTAATATTAGTATGTAGAAAGTTCCCTTATTTTCTTTTTCTGCTTTGTGACCGTGGTATTTTACCAGTACCTTTAATGAACACTTGGGTTATTAATTCTTTTGGCGTTACAATATTTCAGTGAATTACTTTATATCTATGTCATCCCATTTATGCAGAAATGGATATAGGTTAAATTCCAGAAGTGAGATTTTGTTGGTTGCAGATTAAGGCATATATTTTGATACATTATTAAAAATGCTAATGTAAATGATATTTTTAATTTCAAATTCCACTTGCTCATTGCTGGCATATAGGAAAGCAACTGACATTGGCATATTAACCATGTATCCTGCAGATTTGCTTTAATCACTTACTAGTTCCAGAAAATTTTATTTGATTCTTTCAGACTTTCTACATAGATGATCAAGTCATCTGCAACCAAAGTCTTCTTTCCTCTCATCTGTATATCTTTTATTTCCATTTCTTATATTATTGCATTAGACACTATTTCTAGTACAGTGTTGAAAGGGAGTGGTGAAGGGAAACATCTTTGATTTGTTCCTGATCTTAGTGAGAAAGATTCAAGTTTCTTACCGTTATGTATGATGGTAACTGTACCTTTTTTAAAATAGATATTCTTTTACAAGTTGAGGAAGTTCCCCTCTATTTCTAGTTTGCTGAGTGTTTTATCATGAATGAGTATTGGATTTTGCTAATAATTTTTCTGTATCTGTTGATATGATCATGGGGTTTTCCTTTTTTTAGCCTGTTGATATGATAGATTACATAGGTGATTTATGAATGTTAAACCAACTTTGCATACCTGGTATAAATCCCAGATGGTCATGGTTTATAATTATTTTTATAACTGTTGGATTTTACTTGCTAATATTTTGTTAGTGATTTTTGCATTTATATTCATAAGAGATATTGGTCTGTAGTTTTCTTTTAATGTCTTTGTCTGGTTTTGTTATTAGGGTAAATGCTGACATCATAGAATGAGTTAGGAAGTATCCTTGCTTCTATCCTCTGAAAGAGATTGCAGAGAATTAATACAACTTCTTCCTTAAATGTTTGATAGAATTCACCAATGAACCCACCTACTTGGTGTTTTCTGTTTTGTAAGCTTATTAATTATTGATTCAGATTCTTTAATACATATAGCCCTATTCAAATTGTCTAGTCTTCTTATATGAGTTTTGGCAAATTATGTTTCTCAAAGAATTGGTTCATTTTGTGTAAGTCATCAACTCTGTGGGCATAGACTTGTTCATAGTAAATTCAGTATCATCCTTTTAATGCCCATGGGATCTGTAGAAATGTCCCCCCTTTCTCATTTCTCATATTAGTAATTTGTGGGTTTTTTTCTTAGTTAGCCTGGTTAGAATCCTACCAATTTTATTGTTTACAGTTGGGTATTTCCTTTCCCAAAAATGTTAGGCTCTGACAAGTTGGGGTCTGGTTAACTAGGGGAACTAAAAGGAGGCCTTGTCAACAAGAACAGATTACTCTCGAGTACTTTAAAACGGTTCCTTTTCTCTTCTGCCTGTCAGAAGCCTGAGGGGATTTTTCTGTGATATTTTCCGTGAGAATCTGGTAGTGCTCCTGAAAGTGAATCCCACAATGTCGTGGAGGCCCTCAGTGACTGGGGCCCCACGAGGTTATTCACTCACAGACTTGTCCATACTGAGCCTCCAGCAATTTGTCAACTACAGCTCAGGTTTTCCTTCCCCAGCACTGGTTCCTGCAGTAATTTCTGCTTGCACAACTCTGTTCTGGTAAGGCTTGACCTCCTATATTCACTTGTCTTTCTCTCCAGATGAGGAACAGAGATTTGTCTTGTGATCTCTCCTCTCTTACGGATCCAAGAAGAGTTGTTTCTTCAGTCTGTTCAGATTTTTACTTGTTAGGACAGAGTGGTGACTTCTATGCTCCTTATATGTAGAACCAGAAACTCTCCTGATCTTTACTCCAATTTCTTACTATCAGCTTCTCTTGCTGCTCCTGGTCAATAGTACTGCTGTCAGAGCTCCTGATGGCATAATATTTTGATAACTAACTTGAAATTTTTTCTTTCCAATATAATAATTTTCTTTTTAATTGAATTTTTTTCAGTGTAACTTCACCTTTTACAATTTTTTACTAAAAAGAAAAATGAAGACATAAAAGTAGTGGAGGAAGGGGGGACAGACATTCAACTCCTCACCAGATGTTTTCCCTTCCTAAGAAAGCTAAGTAAAAACCACAGTTAGCAAAACACCTCAAGGGGATGAGAAAGAAAAAAGTTGTTTTCCCAAGGATTTTGGGATTGGAGAAGCTGGGCAAAGTTCCAGCCTCCCCCACTTATCTCTTTTGGCTCCAATGTAGCAAAATATCTTTCCCTAAACACAACCATGCCTGAAGGAGAAAGTTAGTTAACCCTTTGATCACACATCTTTAGACCAGTTTAGAATACATTGGAATCATGTACCACTAGTAATAGTGAAATTACTTTGACATGTTAGGCAAAATTCATTTTCAGAATCTTCCTAACTGGCCATGTATCATGAATTCACTCATCATTCTAAGATGGTAAAATTGGTAAAATGTTTTGTTATATACATTTTACCAATAAAAATTCTATGTCATCTAAGTACTCTGACTCTACACTCAAAGGAATATGGTCCAAGTACGAAATCATTTCTGAGATCCTGTATTCTGAATACAATTTTTAAAAGTAAAAAAAAATAAATGTGTGTATGATTATAACATACAAATATATATACACGTAATGATTAATTTCATAAGTCATCAACCTGCATGTTCACGCTTCATTAAGAAAGTGTCAAAACAGACGTTAACTCCCAGGGATTTATACCAGGTACATATTAAAATACAGTTAATACAGATTTCAAGTTATATTACAAAACAGTAGAATTAAAACAGTATGGTCCTGGCATAAAAATAGACACATCAACAGACAACCTAAAAAACCCCACCATTATATGGTCAATTAATCTTTGACAAATGAGGAATGAATACACAATGGGAAAAGTCTCTTCAAAAATGGTATTGGGAGGTGTCTGGGTGATTGTTAAGCATCTGCCTTTGGCTCAGGTCATGATCCCAGAGTCCTGGGATGGAGCCCTTCATTGGGGTCCCCACTCAGTGGAGAGTCTACTTCTCCCCTTCCTTCTGTGCCTCTCCCAGACATGCTCTCTCTGTCTCTGAAATAAATATAAAATCTTTAAAAAATAATGTTAGGAAAACTGGACAGCTACATGCAAAAGAATAAAACTGGACCATTTCTTTCATCATGGATAAAAATAAACTCAAAATGGATTAATAACATAAATGTGAGACCTAAAACTATAAAAATCCTTAAAGAGAGCATAGGCAGCAATTTTTCTGAAATCAGCTGTAACAACATTTTTCTAGGTATGTCTCCTGAGGCAAAGGCAATAAAAGCAAAAATAAACTATTGGGACACCATCAAAATAAAAAGCTTCTGCACAACAAAGGAAACGATCAGCAAACCCAAAAGGCAATCTACTGAATGGGAGATGATATTTGCAAATGACATATCTGATAAAGGGTTGGTGTCCAAAATATATGAAGAAGTGATACAACTCAACACCTAAAAAACAAATAATCCAATTAAAAAATGGGCAGAAGACATCAACAGACATTTCTGCAAAGAAAACATACAAATGGCTAACACACACATGAAAAGATGCTCAACATCACTCATCATCAGGGAAATGCACATTAGAATGATGACATATCACCTCATACTGGTCAGAATGGCTAAAATCAAAAACACGAGAAACAACAAGTGTTGGTGAGGATATGGAGAAAAAGGAACTTATTTGCACAGTTGGTGAGAATGAAAACTGGTGCAAACACTGTGGAAAACAGTATTGAGGGTCCTCAAAAATTAAAAATTGAGCTACCCTATGATCCAGTAATTGCACTACTGGGTATTTACCCAAAAAATTCAAAAACAGTCATTCAAAGGGATACATGCATTCCTATGTTTATTGCACCATTAGTTACAATAGTCAAACCATAGAAGCAGTCCAAGAGCCCATCAATAGATGAACGGATAAAGAAGAGGTGGTATATATATATATATATTTCTATGACATGAATGGAACTACAGAGTTAATGCTAAGCAAAAGAAGTCAGAGAAAGACAAATTCCACATGATTTCACTTATATGTGGAATTTAAGAAATAAAACAAATGAGCAAGAGAAAAAAATGGGGGGGGGGGAGAAACAAACCAAGAAACAGACCCTTAATTATAGAGAAAAACTGATGGCCACCAGAGGGGAAGTGGAGAGGGTGAAATATGTGATGAAGGTTCAAGAATACACTTATCATGATAAAAAAAATAAAATAAAACACTTTTTAAAAACCCAGTTAATACTAATTCCTGTACTTGAAATTTTCTTTTCCTTACTCTGCAATCTTCCTCTTTCCTTTGCCCTTTACAGGGAGCTTTGACTTGGATAAAGTCAAACAACCTCTCACCTCTTGTAAATTTTAATTTTTAACAAACTTCTGTTTCAGAGGATGGAGTTGAGGGGGTGCTCTGACCCACCAACATTTTAACATTAACAACCTCAGTATTAAGCATGAAAACATGAGAATCCACAGTTCTAGTTCTTGTTTTGCTTTCCTACTGGATTCCTGGTCTACTGCTTCTTGGTTTCAGTTTCTGTTGGAAACATTCAGGCATCTCTACTTCTTTGGTTAAAGTCAATGGAGTCTAGAATCTAAAAGAGAAATGTAAACTTTACAATTTTGACAACAATTTATTTTTAATCCAGTATGCAAGCCTGTCTCAAATCATGGGAAATAATGGTTATATTCTTCTGAAACAATCCTTCATCACTGCTAAATATTTATAGGCTCTTTGTTTAAAATGGACTGGATGCAATCCTAGCCATCTAGTATCATTTTCTTTCCCAAGTGTTGTTGTTGTAGTTCCCAATTCCTCCTAATCAACCCAGTCTTCAGGTTCTAAGTCTTTGTGTTCATCTCTATTCGGGCACCAATCTTTGAGGTCGATAGCAAGATTGATGGAAAGACATCAACTGACAAAGACAGATGATACAAATTTTCTTAAATGGAAAAATAAGTGAAAAACTATCAAAACAACCATACAAATCAGGAACCATGCATCATCTTCAGGCATTCTAAGTCCTCAGTTTCCTATGAGGACCTATTATTTCTTCTAGTCATAAGAAACTTGCCTTGCTATTATGAAGAGGAATCTATTCTGGTGACTTCTCTGGAAAACCTGGCTACTAACCTGGTATAAATAAGTAATACAAATAATTTCGTTCCACTTTATAAACTCTTTTGGACACCAAATGAATATGAATTATCAGTCTTCAAGGCAGTCCAAGGCTTTATAGTTGCTTGAGGTAAGTAACTTGTCTGGGGATCCACAGGTGAGGTCAAATCTGGATTCAAACTAGGTCACTATCCTTCTACGCTGGGCTGTACTGTCTATACATTGCCATTAACTCCGACAGACTGATTTCACCTTGTTAAGCTTTGAAGTTTTGCCTCAAATTACATTGACAGAGGGATAAAAGCAGGTGCAGAGCTTACTATACATTTATGAAAATTCATGACAGAAGTTACTTTACAATGTGAATATTCAAAATCCTTAGCACATCATTTTCTCATGGACATAGAAAATTATGCAACTAGTGTCATTTTCTTATTTTGTTTTGGCTCTCAGGAGATTCAAAGTCAAATTTGGGAACACATTTTATAATGCATAGGGAATTCTGCCCTCATTCCATTTACATTTTCCTTGAAGCTGCCAACTTAACATTTTTATTTAATAATGTTTCATAAGAAAAAAATATTAACTATTATGTGACTAATACTAGTGTAATAACTTATAATAATTGCTTTTATCCTAACTCATTTTCATAAATTATCTTATTTAATTTTCACGTTTTCCTTATGAGGTGTAAACCATTATATTCCCAGTCAGTGGAAATAAAGAGATTCAAGAGCATGTTTCCTTAAGTCTGTGACATGGAAGCTGTATCCAATTGGACACAATGTAGCCACACAAGCGTATGCCGGGCACATAGATTGTAGATGAGTGGCATTCTGTTTGCACAACTAAAAGTGAGGGGCAGAAAATGGATTCTGAAGGATGAAAAATCCATCAGAACTCCCTAAAATAAAATCGAGAAGAAAGAAAAAAGCACCTATGTTGATTAAATTCCTATTTAAATATGAAGTAATTTGGCCTGAGTTATCCAGTTAGATTATTTACATTGATCATATAAACTAATATTTCCATATCCTTTGTTATTTCTATATACAGACTAAGTTATACTCTATCAATCTTTGCTCAAAAATAAGCAATTATATAACAAAAATGATTTAAAATTGCTTGAACATATTACAAATTATTAGAAGAATATTCTATATTTAATTTGAAAATGCTTTTATCACGACCATGCCCTTTTACTATGATTTTGGTTTACTTTCCTTTAAAAAAAAAACCCACATAGGTGCCATTATTGATTAATATTTTATATTGGGTATGATTTATTACCTTCTCTTTTATTGGGGACATGTCAGGAACATCAGATTTTAATGCCTTGGCTATCGTGCACCATGGCCCATAATTTAATTTTTATTCCACTAGTCATAAGTTTGGCAATAAATTTGTGTCATGAAACTGTTTTCAATAAATACACTGAAATTAATTTGTGTTGACCTCCATTCTTAAGAGCGATTGTGAAATATCTTATAACTAGATGTATAACTAACAAAATTCAAAACCACTCTGTTTTGACAAGGTTTTCCTTATTGGTAGATTCCATCAAACAAAATATTTACTGCGTACCAGGGCATTATATTTTTTATGTTTCTAGTATTGTCTTAATTTTAAGTTGGTTGTAAAAACAGCTGGAACTACAACCTCCTTCCCCAAGATACTTAGAGACTGAAGCCTCCTGGGAAGACACACCAACTTAATCAAAGATGTCCTGGAAGATTCAACCAGGTTGAAATGGGGATTGAGGTAATTTTCTCAAAGGGAAAAAAGTTGTTTAGCCTTATTTTTGGACATATGTGAAGATAGTATACTTTACTGATAACTTTAAATGGTGTTTCTTTTTTTAATAGTATTGAGTTGAAAATAGAAATCATCTCTTTATATCTCTGTTGCTTATCACCCAACTCTGTGTAACTGGAAGTCTGGAGTCTTAGAATTAATCTAAATCTATTTCTATTTTTCAAACAAGTAAATAGAACTTTAAGAACATTGAATTATTTGATTGAAAACATCATTACTTAGTGAAGAATACATCTATGTATTAATTTAACAATAGTTTTATTTTTTTTATTAAATTCAATTAACCAACATATAGTACATCATTAGTTTTCGATGTAGTGGTCAATGATTCATTAGTTGCATATAACACCCCATGTTCATCAGATCACTTGCTCTCCTTAGTTTTAAACACCTGTATGCCAGAACCTGGAGTAGATGTTGGAGATAATGTGGTAAACAGAGGAGATACAGTCTCTACCCTTGTAGAGCTGCAGGTCCAATAAGGAAAATGTATACATCAATTAAATACATTGTGATATAGTTAATTACAAAATGTTAATAGTATGGAGAAAATAAATACATAACTACTACAAGCAGGTAACCTCAACAAGCTTGCAGAATCAGGCAAAGCTTCTGTGAAAAAAATGGCCCTTTACCTGAGATATGAAGAAGAAAGAGATGTTCACTACTATTACTGATTTTGTGGTCCACTTTTGTTCTCTCAGTTTGTAACATTTCTAAAATCGGGTTATAACTAACAATCAGTGGTACTCTTGCTCATTTGCATGTGCATGGGTTCATTCTCTCATTCTTCCTGCCATCCTTCCTTATTTCTCAGCAGTACATAAATAAAATAAAATATTATTGTAAAACCAAAATAAAATATCACCACACATCTATAGAAATGGCTTAAAACTAAATATTATCAAATGCTGGCAATGATACAGAGAAACTGGTTCACTCATTGATTGCTAGTGGGAATGGATATAAAATGGTAAAGTCACTCCAGAGAACATTTAGCCGGACTTTTATAAAACTAAAAATGCACTAACCATATGACCCAGAAATTGCACTCTTAGACGTTTAATCTAGAGAACATAAATGTTCCTAACAGCTTTATTAGCCCAAAATTGGAAATAGCCCAGAAGTCCTTTAACAGGTAAATAATTAAACAAACTAAGATATACCCACACTAATGAAATACTACTCACTGATAAAATGGAACAAACTACCGAAATCTACATACATACTGAGCAAACCTAGCACCTAGATGGTTTCTAATACCATTCTCCAGTAAGAGGAACCAGGGCTCCTTGAATAAATGACTAATTCCAAGGCTGATGAAGTAAATATAAAAGATGAGCCTGGAATATCTTGTATTGCCAGCAAATAAGGAATTAGCAACAACAATAAGGAAGCAAACACACACACACAATAATGGGAGTATACGAAAAGGACACAGGAGCCAACTAAAGCAGCTCCCAATTACCAAATCTGGAATAATTTAAGGAACAAAATAAAATAGTGTTGGAATATAAACCAAAGTATGAAACGAGTATCCATGAGTTTAAAATAATTAAGAAAATTACTGAAAAAATAAATGGGGAAGAAGAGACAAATCTCAAAAAAACGTCCATATAATTTCTATACATACTTCACCCTTAAGGGGGTGGAGCATAATGCCACTTCCTAACAGTTGGCTACACATAGTACTCTTTGGAAAAGGAAAAAAAAAAATTTTTTTTTCCAATGGAGAAACCTGACAAATATTACCTCAGATGATTGAGTAGTATCAGCAATGATAAGGCATATTGATAGCATATAGCCCCAATATAATGTGATGAAAATGATACTTTACTCTTGCGGTCTTCCCACCAAATCTCATTAATTCCAGTCTGATCATGAGAAAAAACATCAGACAAAGCCAATTGAGGGACATTCTTCAAAAGACCTGAGCAGTACACCTCAAAACAGTCAAGGTTATAAAAAAAGATTTCTGAGAAACTGTCACAGCCAGGAACCTAAGGAGAATTAACAACTAAATGTAATGTGGTATTCTGGATGCAATCCTGGAACAGAAAAGATGGACAGCATGTAGGTAAGTACTAAGGAAATATGAATAAAACTTCTACTTTAATGATAATGTATCAATATTATTTCATTAATTATAACAATTGTACTATATTAATGTAAGATGTTAATAATAGGGGAAGTGGTGCAGGCATATCAGAATTCTCCTGAACCATCTTCATAACTCTCCTGTAAATCTAAAGGTATCCTAAAAATTAAAAAGTATATTATCAAAAAACAATAAAGAAAAAAAATTAAAAGCTTGCACACATTCCATTTATGTAATATCCTTCAAATTACAATATTGTAAAGATGGAGAACAGTTAGTGGTTGCCAGGAATTATAAAGGGAGGAGGAAGAGAGGTAGGTGTGGCTATAAAAGGGTATGATGAGAAATCCTTCCGATGGAATTGTTCTGTATGTTGGCTATGGTCCATGATTACAGTCACATGACTCTACACACATATGATAAGATGATACAGAAATACACACACACACAAATGAGTACATATAAAACTGGTGAAAACTGAATAATGGTGGATTGTATCAATGTTGATTTCCTGGTTGTGATAGTATACTCTAATTATGCAAATTGTTAACAATGGAGGAAAGTAGGTGAAAAGTTGACAGGATATCTCTGTATCTATTATCTCTTAGAACCGTGCAGGAATATACAATTACCTTAAAATAAAAAATTTAATTAAAATATTTTATTTTACAATCATGCCAATAGATTTAACGATATATGATAGGTGAAGTAGGGTAGGGACACAAGGTTGTAAAGATCTTTCTGGATAGAAAGGATATCACATGCAAAGAGACTTGCTACAGACGAGATCATGTTGCATTCATTGAATAAACATAATGAAGAGCCCATGTGGCTGGAGTCTAGGAGGTAGTCGTTCAATAAGTGGTTGGTTGGAGTACGTAGTAACTGTATCTTGTTGCGTCTTTTAGGACATATTGAAGTTTTGCTCTAAATTTTAAGTGCCTTTGTTTGACACGAAAGTGGGAGAGGTTGTTTAGAATTAACTTTTTAGTAGATACAGCCAAGGATAAATTTATATTTTAGAAGTTCTATGATATTGAGAAATTCTTACTGTTATAAGATTAATTATGTGTGTCTCTTGGCCAGATTTTCCCATATTTATACTGCAGGTCCATATCTTCACTGGGTATTTGACCTTGAGCTAAGTACTTAACCCCTGTAAACCTCAACTTTGCACTGGTATTTACACAGGTATGCCTACCTAGTGATCACCAAACCCTCATAAGTATGTGACCAGGATAAAACAAAATAATCCATATGCAACACTTAGCATAGTGCTTGGTGCCTATTAAGCTTTACAAATTAGCCATTAATTTCTGTTTCTCAGAGACTTTTATGAATTATACAACTAATATAGATAAATTATATAAAATGTCTGAAAATAAAGATGAAATAAAATTTAAAATACCAGTTATGGCACCGTGCATCTGTAAACACCATTAAATGGCCATGCACCAGTTAAACTCAATTATAATGGAAAAGGGAGATAATGAGGGACAGCTAGGAGTCTGCCATGTCAATCTTCCTCATTAATTCTAAGGGCCCAGAACAACACTTTTCCATTGCTATATATCCAAAACAGAGAGGAGCATAATAAATATTTGCTAAATGGATGGGTTAAATTGAAGTTGCTATATAATGGCCTCTGTTTTCCCTGTGAAGTAGTAGGCAAGATTTGCAACAAAGAGAGGAATGAGTAAGAGTGAGACAGATTTAAGGAAGGTGGTGAATCTTTAAAATAACAACTGTAGAAATGTTAAACATCAGATACACAAAAAAGAATTAGTGCTAAAAAGTGCTGAAGTTACTTACATTGAATGTGAAGACCATACAGATTCAATATCACAAATTAAATATTTTTCTCTAATATGCCCTCCAGTTTGGGCTAACATTAAAATCAGAGAAAGGTGTAGCCAAATTCATCTAGTAGCAAGGTCAGGCAGAACAAGAGTAGTGAGAGCAGAAGAAATAAGATGTGTGAGTGTGATTAAAGAGTGAATTCTGCATGGAAAGAGGTTGGAGTTGAGGTGGGATAGTCTGTAGATATTAAAATAAAAAGATGGAAACATGGATAGAGAGTATTGATGTAAAGACAGAGTTATATAGGGCTAAGATAGTGAAAGGTTAGAATGTTAGAATGTGGAAAATTATGTATTCAAATAGCTCTATACCTCATCTTTCAACAGGGCAATGATAAGGTTCAGGCAAGGTCTTGGATGCATTTTGCTCACTTTATTATATTCATATATTGTCAATTATTTTGTCCTATCTCGCATATTACTAAACAATTTGTATCTAGGTCAAATTATAAATATAGAAACAATTGGGATGATCATAATAATCATTTAGGAGTGTATTTTTTTATGTTTATTTAATCATTTGAAATTTTGAAAATGTGTTTCACAATGTAAAAGTGTATTTGTATAGCATTATTTTATCACACATATAAACATGTAAATATAAGTATATTGGGAATACATACCATGATATCTTCATGTCGTACAATAGAATAGATTTGAGATTGACATCCAAGAGGATGAAAGAACAGATGTCAGTAGATAGTAATTAGATATTTATAAGAAAACAAATATTAGAGAAGAATCGAGTTGGAGATAAAGAATACTGACTGAAATTTAACACTGATCTTAAATTTAATCTGACATATTTATTCTTTAATAAATAGAGAGCATTTTTCAAAAGCAATGTTAAAAAAATATACGTAGAGGGCCCACCTGGGAAATATTGTAAAAAAACAAAAATAAACAAAAAATTAAAAAAACTCATATGTCCCTGAAAAAACCATTTAACCTCTCTGAATCTCAATTTTCTCATTGGGAAATGAAAAATAATTGGTTGTATTTCTAGTCAGTGTTGTTTTCCAAAGTTTCTTTAAGACAATACAGGAAATAAATATAATACCGTATTTGTTTTAATTTAAGGATAATCTGGGGGTGCCTGGGTGGCACAGTCAGTTAAGTGGCCGACTCTTGGTTTTGGCTGAGGTCATGATCTCAGGGTGATGAGATCGAGCCCCGCCTCAAGTTTCATGCTCAACATGGAGTCTGCTTGATATTCTCTGCCTCTGCCCTTCCCCTAACACACACTCTTTCTCTCTCTCTCAAATGAATAAATAAAATCTATAAAAAATAATTTAATCTAAATGAAGAGAAAAAAGAAGGAAGGCAATTAGATGAAGTCAGCAGAAATAATCCTGCTTATTAACAGGATTACTAGAATAAAAATTTTCGTGACGGGGCATTATGTTGTAAGTCATAGTCTATGCATATGCAAAGAATTATTTTTGTTACTAAACAAGTAAGAGAAAACAGAAATGAGAGGCTTTGAGATGCAAAGAACTGATGTTTCCTACCTCAGCCATGAAATATCAGTATGACTAGGACTGCCATTAATTCAAGAAAGTAGCTAAGGTTTCAGGAAGTTGTCTTTGGTCCTTTTGACTCTCCCACCTAAAAATGACACCATTCTTTGAAACAAAATAAAGGTCACTGATGTAGAAACTCATCTCGAGAGGAAAGGGATAGAAAAAGCAAGGCAGCAACAGTGCCAACAGGAGAAAGACTTAACCGACATAGCCAGATAAGCCACAAATTTGAACCAAAAGAAATTTGTTGGGAGAGATTGAGTCTGTCTTTTATCTTTTACACAGCTGGTTGAAGGAACAAACAACTTCTAAAACCATAATCATTGGCTATTTTTATAGAACGCATATAAAAAGAGAAAGACTTTTCAAGTGATTAAATCCTCGTCAGACTTTCAATCCCATGTATCAGACATTGCTTTTTTTTTTATTCAATTACTTTAATTCTTTATTTGATTCTTAGAGATTGAATTTTCTGTCTATATGGATTTTTCATAGGAATGTATGTATAAAGCAGTAGGTGGCACAAAGATAATTATTAAATTATACGCACTTCTTGGTATCTTTGGAAATGGTGGCTATAGCAAAAATGACATAATGATAATTATTAGCATTTTGGGTACATTTATATGAATAAATATATGAGCAAAGTTGAATGGCAGAAAAGGAAAGATCTAAAGACACAGTGTATATAAAAATGTGATAGTTTTAAAATTAAAAAGTTTAATATCCGAAAATAACATTTTATAAAATGTTCTATTATTTGGCATTATTTTTGATTTGTAAAAAATAATTTGTGTCCAGCTAAATACTATATTAGTTGTATAATCAAATTTTACTATTACTTTTTGATTATATTATATATGACTTTCCTGTCCAATTGTTATTTAAAAGGACATTGTTGATGAGCATCACTAAAGCACTTTTCTATAATGCATGAGCTTGTCTTTCTGTGAATTTCTTGTTAATAATATAATTATCAAAATTATTTGAATGAGTTACATTCTGGAAATGTCCTTGGATATTTTTGCCATATGCTTTTTTCTTCCTCCTGATTGTACTTTAAAAAGAACTACCGGGGCGCCTGGGTGGCACAGCGGTTAAGCGTCTGCCTTCGGCTCAGGGCGTGATCCTGGCGTTCTGGGATCGAGCCCCACATCAGGCTCCTCCACTGGGAGCCTGCTTCCTCCTCTCCCACTCCCCCTGCTTGTGTTCCCTCTCTCGCTGGCTGTCTCTCTCTCTGTGTCAAATAAATAAATAAAATCTTTTTAAAAAATAAATAAATAAAAATTAAAAAAATAAATAAAAAGAACTACCAATTCTGATAAAAAACAATTTCCCAGAATAGCTATTCAATTGTAGCCAGCAGATGTCTCTCTGAGACCCATTCAACCAAGACCATGTGTCCCTTTCTCCTCCTTGAGTTGGAACTCAACTCAACATGCAATGCAACTTTGTTTAGGACATTACAATATAATGGTACTTGTTCCTTGAAGTATATCAATATTATTTAAGCAGACTGCTAAATGTCAGGATGACCTAATTTCCAAAGCAAAGGAAGAGAAAAAAAAAAAAAGTTCTTTTATCTTTAGAGAACTCTGCCTGTTCCAAGAAGAAGAAAAATATGAAACATGGTGAGGCTGAATGGGTAAAGGTGATGGCAACTAAAGGAAAAAAATAAAAAATAAAAACTGTAATTCACATCTGTAAAGAAATATATAATTCTATCAAAGGAAATATATAACAACAATACGTGCATCATTATGCAACATTTGTTTACCTACAGATTTAGTATGCTCTGAATGTACTAAATGCAGACTTACCAAATAATGAAAACAACACAAAGAATAAAAATAAATGTGTAATCAATTGTATGTATGCACAAGACAGCAAGTTAGAATTTAAAGACATGTTCAATTCTTGTTGTTTACTTTCTTCCCTTTATAATTGTTTCTACAACTTTTTGTTGGCAAAGTGATTTACTCAATATACTCCCTTTGCACTTGTATTATGAACTGCTATGAAACTTAACAAATGAGGATTAATATTTTTAAAATTATTGAAATTATATATGAGTTTTCCAAGTTTACACCCTTTTTATGTATCATTTTCTTTAAGGTTTATCTAATTTTTTGTTTTTATCACTGGTTATATACCTTTCCAATTAGCTTTTGAATATATAGCTTTGAAACCTGACACCCAGATATACATGAACATTTCCAAAAGTAGAAAATAGCAATTTTGCTTAATAAAATCACTCTAGATATGTTAAAATTGGCACTGATCCTTTGATCTGAGTGTTAGGGGAGGTCATTGAGAAGATGTGACTGCTGGTTGACCCATCAGCTGGACCCAGGCAATCAGAAGCTCTTTACCCTCTTCCTGTCTTTGGAATATATGTTCAGACCACTATTTCCCTACTAGCAGCTGTTTCAAAACCGCAGCCTTGAGAGCATAAGGTGGTGTTGGGACCATTTGGACTGTACAGGTGACTGAACCCTATTAAATTTCTATATAAACTTTTAAGGTTCTGGCTGGTGGATGTAGAGATTTACTTATCTTGTGTCCATTGAAGAAAAGCCTAGTATGTAAATTCCTATGCTTTTTAAACCTGTTCCCTCCCAATCTGGAGTGGTCTCTCTCTTTTCTCAGTCTCTCCTTGCCCTAGGTGTATGGAGGCCAATTTCAAATTTCACCTGAAAAATTCCTGGGGTTGCACACCAACAGAGTTGGACCATTCTATTTGTTGGTTTTTATTAGTTATTCTTATTAATTTGCACAAACTGAGCTCCCATAAATCTATTTTTCGATAGAATTTCATGTTCATTTCCCAGCTAAAATTTATTTCATTCAGCCCTGTCATGTTACAATCAAATCATTTATAAACATCCTTGACACTTTGTAAATTGAATAGGTAATACATACTCATAGAAAATGTTAAATAACATAGAGGCTGGCTTTCCTACCATAGCTGTCTGCCATTTTCCCAGTTTCCCTATACATAGACAAGTTTTGATACTAATTCCTTCTTTTTTTTTTTCTTTGTTTTTTCTTATGTATATACAGAAAGCATGCTTAAACAGGGGAGTAGGGGCAAAGGGAGAGGCAGAGAAAGAATCTTAAAACAGGCTGCACTCCTAGCACAGAGTCCTATGCAGGGCTTGATTGCATGACCCTGAGATCATTACCTGAGCCAAAATCAAGAGTCTCATGCTTAACCAAGTGAGCCGCCCAGGCATCCCTAGTTCTTTTTCTTTATAAAGGTATTAGATACACTTTAAATATTTAAATTCCTTTCGGATACACCTTCTACTCCTTATCCAGTACAATACTCCAAGGCATTGAAGATGCCATGTAAACTCCTTTGATAGTGTCATTCTTTCTCACTTTAATTCATAAGACTGAAAATAGGACAGCAGCTTTCTAAAACACTAGCAAGTTTACACCATGCCCTGGCTTATATTCTCCTTGTGTGCTATGTTATGTCGCGCTATTCTATATTTCTTTTAGTCAATCAAATATTATAATTGAGCACTTATGATGTACCCAACACTATTTTGTGCATGAGAATATAGCAATAAAAAAAAAGAAATTAAATTAATTAAAGCTAGATATCCTGTAGTTTAACAGGTGTTTTGAGGTGGTTCTTATAGTTAAGTAGTCATATTCAGAGCTATTTGACATAAATATTGAGACTTAGCTGCAAGAATTGAATTTTAAGGGCACTATTTCAGTTCCCAGGAGAAGTGACACTTGACAGAACCATATTTCTGGACAAAATGATGCACTTAAATGGGAGATAAGAACTCAAGATCTCAGGGATCATTCAGGGACTGTGTTATAGATATAATGTGTGAGTCTCTGTGTGTGTGGTGGGCAGGGCATTGGTTACAGGACTAGAATCTGAGGATCCATGAAGCAAGACTAAATAACTTGATTGATTCGATGCTGGGAAAATGACCCGTTATCCTGTTTCAATGATGCGAAGTGAGTTTATTAATTTGGCTCTGTCAAGGGCATTAAGACAAGGCCAGACCAAGACCTGATTAATTTTACTAGTAAAGATATTATGAGTCACTTTTAGATTCAGAGACTTTATTACTTACATAGAGAAAAAACAATTAGCTAAAGGAGCCAGCTTCCCATTGTCTTTGTCCCAACACCAAAAAGGATGACCTTAAAACTAAAGGAGCCAAATGGCTAAAACATGGGAGAGGGATACCTTGTTGCTGAGGGGCTTATTCTAGACTGCTGCTGAATAGTTTTATGTGTCGAAGTTTCATTCTGAGTGTAAAGTTCTGGAAGCCTCATATCTTATCAGAGCCCAGGAGGTGATAAGAAACTGTCTCATGTTAACCTCCTAGGGAATCTGGGTGAAGAGCATGAGTGGGATGGCCTTGCAGACTCTCTATTTGCCTTCATATCTTCTTGTGTTCTGGTAGTATCACAAAGCATTTTGCCAAGACTCAGATCAGCTATGGTTCACATTTCTGCCCATGTGAACTCAATGGTTATGTGCAAGTCTGCCAAGGCACCATGTGGAGTTCTCCTAAAGGGACATGGTCAAAAATTTTGGAAGTCACTGAAAATACTTAATGTGTTTCTTTTCCATTTTTGTCTCCACAGATATTTCTAACGTACTATATGAGAAATTGGATCCACTGTCACTGGCTGTTTGTGTTATGTCAGTTTTAAACATCTTTCAGATCATCTAAAACATAATGTATAAAGTGGCATTGTTTCTAGCAGTATACTTTATTACGTTTCAATGGTAATAGACTAACCTCACCCACTTCAGAAAGATCCACTTTATCCTAGTGTAACTGAATATTAAGCTCCACTTCAGTGATCATCTTTTCAGTTATTCCAATTGAGCAACACTTATTCCTTGCCCACCATATTATTTGTGTTGCCATTACTCTGCCTCAAACACAACTCCTAAAAATGGTCACAGAAATCCCCAACAAGTAATTTTCCTCTGTGTAAATGTTTACCTAGTCTGATTAGACAATATTTAATTTTCTGCCTCCTTTTAAGAATAAATAGCTTTACAGTGATTAAAGTGCAATGCCAAAATGGTTATTCATCATGGATGTCGGTGTCTGGTGATCTAGAATTTACTGTTATACTTTTTAAAAAACTTTAAACCTAAATTAAAAGTTGAATCCTGCCATTATGCACAATGCATATTGTAAGGACACTTAATGGAATCTATCATTTTGGTGCTAACAGCTATTTTCTCCTCATAAATTCTCTTCACAGATTCCATCCGCACTGCCAACCACAATTAAAAAAGGAAATTAGAGGAGGGAAATGGAGCAATATATACATTTTCTTTTTCTTGTAAAATCAGGACAATTCCCTGCTGACCAATGGAAAAAACAAAACCCAAATAATTAAGGTATATTTGACCCCCTCCCTCCAAAAAAATCACATTTCCGGCTGCACAAGAAAAAGAAAGAGATAAGGATGGACAGAAAAAGAGAGAGAAGAAGAAGGAAAAGAAGGGAGAGTAGGAGGAGAAAATATAACTAATACCTTAGGCATAATCACTCTGATTTAGACATTTTGCCATTTTTTTAATTCCAGTATTTGTTAAGGAACTGAAATGTTGCAAAAGAAGTTGAAGTCTCTTAAGCATCTTTATAATCCTATTTCTCACCTTTTCTTCACTAAAATAAACATTATTTCAGTTTTGTGATAATCCAACCCTTGCTTGAATAAATTTACCATGTAAGTATACGTAAATTTACTTTTGTGTATTACTAACAAATACATAATATATATTTTTGTAATCATACAAAAACTATCATTTAAGTAAGTGTTCAAAAGCTTCCTTTTATTTGTCTTCTTTACCAATGTTTAGCTAATTTTGGCTTTTTTCACCTTTCCATACATTTCAGGAAGAGTATAATCAAATTCTGTGAAATTCAATGAATGAATAGATTTTCTTGGCCAGAACTGGCATTGTTACAACACTGAGGTTAGCCACCCACGAACGCGATCTGTGTCTTCACTCATTTAGCATTCTTTTATTTCTTTCAGTAAGTAGCTTTACAAGATTTTCCCATAAATATATTACCTTCCCTTCATTCAATTTATTCCTGTGTAACAGTATTTCTTGCTATGGTTATTGATATTTTTTAAATTAAATTTTCTTTTCCTCTTTAAATTTTTGCTTTGTTTTGTCAAAATTATACATAGAATGAACTTGACTGCTTTTAAATTATCCCCAAATTCCTTCTAAAATCCAAGCAAGTCAACATAACAGGGAAAAAAAGGTACTCTTTACTTCTTTCAAAAAGTAGGCAATAAGAATCCCCACAAATCTCAGAGTAAAAGTGAGGTTGACCAAACCTCCAAAGCAGCAGCAAAAGAATAGCAGCTGGGGAGTGAAAATACAACATAAAAATAACCATAGATTATGGAAATACCTCTCTCTCCCCCAAAAGCCAAAAAATTATTACCACTTAATATAGTGTGTTTTACCCTGAGTGGAAATCTGGATAGATGCAATGAGAATTAACTAGTGAAACTGGGAAAATTCCTCACAGAGGCTAATTGCAATGCAAAATCCTCTGAGCAGGTATAGAAGATTGAATATTGCTATTTCAGCCTATCCTCCTGAGAATTTCAGCTATTTCAAGCTCATACTCTCTTACAAAGGAAAATGGCTCACATAGAGAACAACTACTAACTACAGCATTGAAAATGAACGGGACAAAGAGAGTGGACCTTCAGTTCAAAGAGTATAGGAGGGTTTCACCGGGAGCAAATGCTTGAAAAAGCCATCAAGTGTGACAATGTGCTCCAGCTATTTTTTTTCTTCTGGTAAACCCTCATTATTTAAATATAAGATAGTAAATAAATAAATAAATAAATAAATAAATAAATAAATAAAATCTAACTCCATGCACATGTAATACAAGAAAAAAAAGATACAAATAAACTATATATTCAAATGAATAACGGAAAAACACCAGGAATTCATAGTGACAAAGATGAAATAGTAATTTAATATATTTAGTGAAGAAATTTTTTTAAAATTATGCAACCATTGAAAGACTGGCTAAAATTCAATATGTAGAGGCTCAGAAATACGTCTAGAAGAGGTTCTAGTTCAAGATAGTGACATATGAAGATTCTGAACTCAGCCCTTCCAGCACACATGCTGAGTCTACAGCTCCATATAGAACAATTTTTTTTTTCTTAAAGCATCCTAACTGCTGGCTGAGTCATAAGTATACATCAGGCAAATGAGAAGAAAACTATATTGAAGTAACTATACACACACACACACACACACACACACACACACACACACACGCATACACTGGAATATTATTCAGCCATAAAAAAGAATGAAATCTTATCATTTGTGACAACATGGGTGGATCTCGAGGGCATTATGCTAAAGGCAATAAGTCAGACAAGGAAAGACAAATACTTTATGATTTCTCTTGTATGTGGAATCTAATGACAAACAAACAAACAAAACCTCAAGCTTATAGGTACAGAAAACAGATTGGTGGGTGCCAGAGGCAGGGGGTAGGAGGTTAGAGAAATGGATGAAAGGGGTCAAAAGATAAATAAATAAACAAATAACTGAACACATAAGCTCTTGGTCAAGACCACCGAGAAATTTATTATAAAAGCTATTCTAATAGGGATATCTCTTTCTAAGCTAGGAATATAGCATTAATTTTAGCACTCCTTTCAAAGAATTTTTAGTACACTTTACTACAGTCAGGACTAAGGATAATCAGGCAAATTAAACATTAGGAAAATAAAATTAATAAAACAGAATTAACAAAAACAATGTAACAAAAGTGATATGAGTGCATATCTACAATAAATTAAAAAAAAAGAAATTTATGCCTAGGTGAACAAAGGTGTGCAAGACCTGTGGGGTATCAAGAAAGAGATATTGGGTGGGGACTGGCGAGAAAACAAAGCGGAAGAGCAAAGAGAGAGTACAGGGGAAAAAAGAGGGAACAAACACAAGATGGAAAAGGGGGATATATAAAAATATTAGAGAAATGAGAAAACAAAAGAAGGGCAGAAAAAACATTTTAAAAGTTAAATGAAAATAAAGAGTAAATATATTTAAAAATTGCCAGCGATGAAACACAAGCTGTGGTGAAGATGTAATAACAGGGAACAGATTTATAATCCCACTGAAAACAACCAAAAAGCATAGACAAGAAAAAAAGAAGAAAGAAAGAAAGAAAGAAAGAAAGAAAGAAAGAAAGAAAGAAAGAAAGAGAAAGAAGAAAGGGAGAAAGAAAGAAAGAAAGAAAGAAAGAAAGAAAGAAAGAAAGAAAGAAAGAAAGAAGGAGAGAGAGAAAAAGAAAGAATGAACAACCCATAACAAGGTGTTTTTTGCCTATTTTTAAGTGTATTTTCTAAAATTTTTTGTGGAAACATTATATTAAATTATATTTTACCAGCAGTATGTGAGAAAGCCTTGGGCCATTTTTAAAGTTTTATGTGTTGGGAAGAACTTGCTGCTTTGTGCTTCTTGATTTTAAAAAGTTGAAAAACATTTATATATTTATCATTTATTTTCCTCCTTCTGTCTTTTTTACTTATTTTTCTGGTCGTGACTTTTGTTTTTTAAATTAAGACTTTATTTTTTAGAGCAGTTTTAGACTGACAACAAAACTGAAAGGGAAGTACAGAGATTTCTCATCTCTCTCCCTTCCCCCACACAGGCGTGGTGTCCCACATTATCAATGCCCCCGCTAAATGGTATATTTGTTACAATCTATGAGCCTACACTGACACATCATAATCACTTATATCATTCATAGTTTACACTAGGGATCACTCCCAGTGTTGCACATTCTATGGATTTGGATGAATGTATAATGACATCTATCCATCCTTATGCTACCAGGCAGAGTATTTTCACTGCCTTAAAGATAGTTTTTAAGACACTGACCATCAGACAACAGAAGACAGTGACACGTGAAAGAGACACAAACCAGAAGAGCCCTACCCCAGCTTATTGACTTGAGAAAACTTCCAAGCCCCATGCAGAGGCCTGAAGGCTCCCTGAGTTGAAGCAGCGGAGTAGAGACCCCAGGGAGAACTAAATGGCTATAATTTACAAGAGAGAGAGAGTTGGAGAGGAGAGAAATGCCCTGGGAGAAATTTCTGCTATCTGCAGTGAGACTCCCCTCGAGTATGCAGCAAAGGCCTGAGCAGCTCATGCATGTGAAAGAAATACATGAGGATGTGGAGGCAGAACATTCAAAAAGATTAGAGGGAACAGTGCCTGTTGCTCACACAGGGTAGTGAATAGTATCTGTTCCCGCCAGTCAGACAGGAACATCTCAAGATTAATAGGGCATTGAGTGGAAGACTCAGGAGTCCTGCCTCAGGAATGGGGAATAATAAGCCCAATACTTAAGCACTGCTCTAAAACCACCCAGAAAAATGGAGTGCCTGGGTGGCTAAGTCGTTAAGCATCTGCCTTTGGCCCAGGGTGTGATCCCAGGGTTCTGGGATCAAGCCCCACATCAGGCTGCTCCACTGGGAGCCTGCTTCTTCCTCTCCCACTCCCCCTGCCCGTGTTCCCTCTCTCGCTGGCTGTCTCTCTCTCTGTCAAATAAATAAATAAAATCTTTTAAAAAATAAAATATAAATAAATTAATTAATAAAACCACCCCAAAAAATCTTAAAAGCAGGACCAAAATGGATTCACTGTTTCTAGATAACTAACCCTTCGCCTGGAACAAAGATCAAAATACTTACAGAAAATCGAAACTATATGTACCATTTGAATATAAAACATAGAACAAGGCATGATAATAAAAAGGAAAATATTTAATGAATATGGAATATTTAATGATTTTGGTATCTACTTTTCCCTTGAATTTGGTGTTTGTTTTTCCCCTGGATAGATTTTCATACTTACTATCACACACACATACACACATGTATTATTCATTTATTCATTGAACCAACAATTATTGAGTACTAAGTGTCACATCTTATTCTAGATATTGGACATAATGAAGAAAGAACATAGACCAAAACCCTTCTTCTCATGAAGCTAACATTATGGCAAGGTAGGCAGTTAATATAAATATCGAAAATATGTAATATGTTAGATGAGGTTAAGAGATAAAAAGGAAGAGTGTGGTCTGTGTTAAGGAAAGTTTCATGGACAACGTGCTTTTTAAGTAAGGGGTTAAAGGAAATGAAAGAGTGAGCCATGCGGATAAGCAGGGAACAACAGTGCAGGCAGGGAAGAAAGCCAGTACATAGTCTTTGTAAAAATATACTGGATGTGTATAAAGTACAGTAAATAAAAATAGGAATAGAGGAAGAAATCAGGAGAAGATAAAGCCAGAAAAATGAGAGTGTGAAGCCATATAGTAGATGTAGGCTGGAGCTATTGGCCAGTGTAGGGACTTTCAACTCTTGGTGAGACGGAAACATTTTGGTAGTCTTTTATGCAAAAGAGAGGTATGACTAGAGTCACACTTTTGACAGGAAAATTCTGGTACGTTAACAATGAACTGCAGGGGGGATAGGGACAAGGATGGAGAGCAAAAAGGTCACTTGGGAGACAACTGCAGCCATCCAGATGAAAGATAATGGCGGCTCCCGGGGAGGATTAGTCTTCAGCAGTTTGAGTTACCACTAACAGAAGTTTTCTAAAAAATCTCTACATAGAGCATGTGTAGAGGCATTGTGGTAAACGGGTCAGGAGCTCAGTTTTGAGTATGGTAAATTAGCTATGTGTTAGACATCCCAAGTGAAGATGTCAAAGGGGTAGTGGTATATGTGAAGCTGGATGGCAGGGGAAAGAAGATTGCAGGTACATAATTGGGAAGCATTAACGTATAAACGGCTTTTAAAGGTCACCAAGGGAATTAGCATAAATAGAAAAGAAAAGAAGTCCACATACTGATCCTCAGTAAACCCAAGCATTATGATTGTGAGACAGGGAGGAAGCAGTTAGGTGCATGAAAGAATTTTTTTAGAAAGAAGGAAAAGCCAGAGAGTGGAGTTTTCTCAAAGCCACAAATACATCAAATGATGATAATGGATCAAACAAAATAAACCTGAGAAATAACGATGGAATTCTCCTGTTGACAGTCATCAGTGACCTTGAGAAGAGCCATTTTGGTTGAGTGGTGGCAATGAAAGCTTGTCGGTAGAGGTTCAGTAGTGAGTGGGAAAAGGAAAATTGAAAAAAGTGAGTATAGGCAAGGAGATAAATGGAGCAGTCCTGGAACGAATGTAAAGAAAGACCATTTTGTTGTTGTTGTTGTTGTTGTTGTTGTTTGTTTTTGGTTTTGTTTTTTATGGAACAAGTCCATATCTATGCACTTACAGAAAATTCCAGTAGAGAGGGAAAGTCGGTGAAAAGAGAAAGGGAAAATTGCTAAGCAAGGACATTGTCTGTGATAGGCGATGAGCTCTAGTTCAAAGGTGAGAGGGTGAAGATGTGTGGTAGAGAAGGGCACTATCTAAGCTCAGATGTAGGTGGATTACTGCAAATAGTTGTGGGGGCTCGTGGAAAGTCTCTTCTGATTGTCCCTATCTTCTCAGGGAACTAAGTGGTAAGGTCAATGGCTAAGAATGAGGTAGTAGGAAGTGGGCTGGAAATTTGAGGGAAAAGAAGGGATGAAATACTTGTAGGGAAGCTTACAAGTATAAATGCAATAATGAAATGTTAATACAATGTCAGGCAACTTGAAAGCACATATTCAGGGTTTATGATTAGAAACTTCAATTGAGAGCAGGCTGTATGTATGTGTGTGTTTTCTAGCCACTGGTGGTGTGCAAGTGTGTATGTGGAATAACAAAAAAAATTTTTTTTCCATAATAGCATGATGAAATCAGAGAGGGTCAAGAAATTTGGATTTCTAAACTGACTAATAGAGAATCAAGGCATGCTACCTGTGAGGAACAGAGAAATTGTTAGTACCAATGGATTGTAAATATTCTAGGTCGAACTGTGTCCCCCAAAACATATGTTCAAGTCCTAACCCCTGGTACCTGTGAATGTGACTGTATTTGGAAATAGTCTTTGCAGATGTAACCAAGTTAAGAAGAGGCCATGCTAGATTAGAGCGGCCTTAATTTAATGGCTGGTGACCTGGGTTGCTCAGTCGGTTAGGCGTCTGCCTTCAGCTCAGGTCATGATCTCAGGTTCCTGGGATCAAGTCCTATGTCGGGCTCCCTGCTCAGCAGGGAGTCTGCTTCTCCCTCTGCCTCTGCTGCTCCCCTTGTTTGTGCTCTCTCTCTCTCATTCTCAAATAAATAAAAAAATTAAAAAATCTTTTTTAAAAAAATGGCCGATGTGACCTTTTATGAAAAAGGAAATTTGACACAGACACAGAGGTAAGACAGCCTTGTGAAGACGGAGGTTGAGAATGGAGTTATGCTGCCACAGGCTAAAAAACACCAAGAAGCCCAGAAACCACCAAAAGCTAAAAGAGGCAAGGAAAGATTCTTCCCTAAAAGCCTCCAAGGGAGCATGACCCTGCTGACCCTTGATTATGGACTTCTTGACTCTTGATTATGGTCCCCAGAATTGTGAGAGAATAAATGTCTGTTGTTTTAAACCACTCAGTTTGTGATACTTTGTTATATAGTAGCCCTAGGAAATTAGCACAGTAAATCATAGGAAGATCAAAGATGTGTGCATACCAGAGATATTTAGTTCTGGAGACAGGAAGTGATGGCCGGAGCGCTCAGGATTGAGAGTTTATCCATGGCAGTGATGGTGGAGGGAGTGTGAAGATCATTGAATAAGAGAACTTCAAGAAACTGAGATGCCAGGGAATTGCACGGATTCTCTTTGTGGATCTTAAAATATTCAAGAATTATGACAGTAGTAATATTAGAGAGAATGATGAGAACGTAGCAGTCAAAATATTATACTAATACTGGGAACTGATTTCAGGGTTGCAGACAACAACAAAAAAGAGGGGAATGGGTAGAATCCTCTGAAGACATTAAGATTTAAAGCTGATATTATTTTGTGAGTTTAAAAGCTCCATTCAACTGGTAGCATGCTATATGTATTCTTCAAATAGAATTTTTATGTAGCCTTATATTTGACGTTTATCCATATAAATACATGTCCACCAATTCTGCTGTGTAATATTCCATTCTATAGCTAGGCCAAATTTGTTCATCAATTCTTCTGTTAATAGATGTTTAAGTTTTTTCTAGTTCTTAATATTAAAAGCATTGTTTCTTTTTGTTTGTTTTTATCCTATTGTACCTATAATTTTGTCCCTATTATTTTTATTTATTTATTTATTTTGAGAGAGAAAGGAAGGGCTTCATTATAATCTTTAAAATAAAATGATTATGATTACAAATCTCTTTAGCTAAACATGTACACATGACACGGTATTTTAAAAAAGAGTGTCCGCTCTTAATTTCTGCTCAGGTTAAGATCTCAGGGTCATGAGACTGAGTCCCACATCAGGCTCCTGGCACAGCAGGGAGTCTGGCTGAGATTCTCTTTCTCCCTCTCCGTCTGCCTCACCCCCACTCTCCTTCTTTAAAATAAATGAATAAATTTATGAAAAAAATGAGTAGCGTAGTATATAGACAGCATCAAGACTAAGGCCAAGTTCTTGCATTAAATTGGGGTTACAAGCACAGAACCTATGCAAGAACTTTGTTAGGAGAGTTTCAAGACACTCCCCATGCTCTTCAGGGGCATGGATATGATGAAAAAATTCTCTCAGTGCATTGGGCAAGAATTGATTTCTAAAATTATGCAACATTACAAGGTCATCCAAGACATCTCTCCTTTCATCAAGATAGAGTCTCAGGTTTTTTCTTCCAATTCAGTGTTCTTATACAGAAGATTAACTTTTCTATTTCCTTTGGTGAATCTTCTAAGAGATTCTTGGACATAAAATAGTTTACTCCCTCCTCTGGGTTAGCAGTGAAGGTGAGGTTGCCTTCCTCCAGCTGCATATATAAGTTTCTGAAAGAAAATCCTAGAGGTGGGTTCTCATTATATATGGAACAGTGACCCCAAGTGGATTTACATAACCCTTGCCATCTTTCGCAAGGTCCTGCCAAACACATGAAGATAAGCAGAGGTCAGTTGCATTCAGGGAGGACACGACAGTAAATCTTAGCTTGTGGGGCAGCATTTCCAAATTAATGAATCCTTCCTGTTCTTTAGATTTCCGTGTCTTCCAAAGATGATTTATATCAATGCCTCCTTGGACTTGTTTTATGATGACTGGTGTTAGAAATGTTGCTGGCAGCCATCCTCCGCATTATTTTCAAGTTGTGTCTCCTGTCTTTCTTTGTTGATCTATCCTACTCAAATTTTTTTGTTTTATTAGCCTTTAAAACAACCAGGCTTTTAAAAAATATATATTATTTGGTTTTTCTTTGTTTTCTAGAAATAATAACTTAAAATTGTTTTTTATTTTATCATATTTGTATTCCCACTTCAAGATTTTTGTGGGAGCACTATTATTGATATTATTTCACTATTTCAGTAAACATTTATGTCATTTATTCTGATTTTTCTCAATTTTTAAAGAAATTCACTTGAGATTGTAAATTTCTATGGTTTCTGCCACATTTCACAAGTATTTATTTTAAAAAGTCCTTTCTATTCAGTTATTGATATTTTGTAATTTCCAGTGAGGTATTCTTTGAATTTAATTTTAATTCATAATATGGAGAATACTACCTGAGTTTTCAGTTGTTATGTTTTGTTTTGCTTCTTACTTGCCCCTTTTTTCTTCTGAGCTTTAGGTCTTCTTTGTTGAAATTCATCTTCTATTAATTCTTTCAACAGTGTTAAAGCCTCTCATTTTTTTGTACGAAAATATTTTTATTTTCTAGTCAGTCCTGAATTACAGATATTCAAATAGAAGTATACAATGTCTGCCTGAACAATTATTTCTTTTGTCATGAATGACTCCCTTTATCTGTACAAAAGTATATTAATTATTTATTAAGATTGCTATATACCAGGACCTGGAAGATCCTGTCCCATTTCTTGAATTTTGAACTTTCTTACTCATTATATTTTAGGTATAATTCTTTTAAATAAAATGTGTTACTTGATCAAATCTAGCATTCTCTGTATTTAAAGAGGGAAATTTATATTTGGACTTATTTCAATCATTTTATTTTGTTTCATGTATCTACTCATCATGTTTTATTTGTTCTTTTTACTCCATTTTTGACTTCTTTAAAGTTGATAGAAATTTTTATATTTTCTTTTCCCCATTATAATTTCAGTTGTTATATATATTCCAAATTTTGTGTACTTGTACCTAACATTTTTTTACCTCTTTATAGAAATACATCACTCTTAATTATACAACTCTAGGAATTTTCACAAAGTGTCCATTTAACCAGCCTCCAGATTAAGAAACCAAAGATTATGAACATTCCAGAAAATACTAGGCGCCCGCTGCCAGTCACTATCACCAGCTGCTTACTTTCTGTGTGGTATGTGGAGCTATCTCCTTAGATCCTCTCCCAGTTTACAAATTCTCTGTTTAGCTCCAACTAATCTCTTTAGTCTTTTCATTGAGTTTTCGGTTCAATTATTATATGCATACTACTTACAAGTTCTATTTTATTTTTTCAAACGTTCTTTTCTTCCTTTATTAGCTCCTCAAAAGTTTTAAGTATATGTATTTAATAGTTTCCTTATTATTCTATGATTTTAGTTTTTAAGGTCAATTTCTGTTTCTTACATCTACTAATACTCTCATGGAGGCTCACTTGTCATGTCTTATAATTGCATTTTATGAATTAGCTTTCATCAAACATTTTTTTTTTTCCACATCTGATTATATTCTTTCAGTTTCCTTATTTCTGACAAGGTTACCTCGATTTCAATATTCCGGGAAAAATTGTAGGTGAACAGTACAAATTTGAAAGCTAGGTTTAGATGTGTTTGGCTCCAAGGTTTTGATTTTTCCCAACTGCCTTTATACCTTTATACTCAAGACTCTAGACAAAACAGAAATTTTGCGCCACCTCTTTGTTTGTGTGTAGCATTTTTCTAGTTCACTTTTAATGGACGGAGAATATCTATGAAAGGATTTTCAAGTGGTATTTTACACAGAATTAGAAAGTGGAGTTTAACTACCTCGACAGCCTGGGTCCATCTTTCTTATCTTCCTGTGTAGATTAAACGGCTAGGCTTCAGCCTTGAAAGCCTAAATATAGGGTTAAAATCACTACAGATTATAGGGCCATCAACTCACACCATATTAATTTTTATTATTCTTTGTACTCCTTGAATCTTTCATTTCTTTATGTTTGACTAGATATTATATTTAGAGTGTTATTTCACCTAAGACCTCATGTTTGTAGCAGAAAGGAAACTATCTGAGTCAGCTCAGGTCATCGTGTTTTTAATAAAAGAAAGGAGTATAAACACTCAACTAATTTTTCCTATTAAAGACAACAAGCAGCTGGACTCATCGGTGTCTCCTTTACTCTGCTTCATCCTCACGATCCCCTCTTCTCTTTTCCACTTTTCTCACTAGGCTCTGTTGTTTCTCCCCAAAACAACCAGAGACCTAATCTCATCACTCATATGCGTCACTTCTTCCATTTCACTCAATTTTCTCCAAACACCAAAATCCTTTTCTGAGCTTTAATTGGGTCAAATGTAATTCCTAGAAATAATTTCTCTAATTGTAGGTTTAGGAAAATCAATTTACAACTCTATTTTTAAAATGATTTTTTAAATGTTGATTTTCAATAGCCTGTTGTAGATACTCTGTTAGAGAAAACAAAACAAAACAAACAAACAAAAAAACAAAGCCCACAAAAACCCTAACATGCTCTACAAGAGTTATAACTCCAAGATAAGAAAAGACTTGGACAACCACGCACACACAACTGCAAGGAGACATACAGCTATCCTGAAAACCATGGCTTTGCCACAAATTTTGATTAGCTGAAACCGCACATTGTTATTTATCTTAGACCATATTTAAAGCCATTACTCAACAGAGTGAAATCATTCCAATGCCTATTTCAGATTTTCATTTTTATTTCTTTTTGCTTGTATATTCTCTAGAGTCAAATAGTTTTCCTATCTGATTTCTTCAAGTTATTTGGTTTTATGTTTCAAAACACACTACACTGATTAAGAGTTTGGCTTTTTGTTGCACAACATTGTGAATGTACTAAATAAATGAATGGTGCCCTTTACACGTTAATTTTATGTTATGTGAATTTCACCACAATTAAAAAAGTGGGATTTTTCTCACTACCAATGTTGATAGAGCAGAACGGATTACTTTATACTTGTCCAGTGGATTCACTCCTGACTTAGTCCTTGCTTAAGTTCATACATGGAAATATGACATCTGGGGGATTTTGTCTGGCATCCCCTAATTTCTGTGCCCAGTTTCCCATTAATATGTACATTCTGTTGAGTTGGAAGAGATTGCCTTCTTTTTGCTTACTATTTCTACCTGCTTAACTCCCACTCACTTTTCAGTCCACTACAACCTGGTTTTCACCTGTGCAATTCCAGGAATAGCTCTAATGACAGTTTCCCCATTTGACAAATACCTTAAGCTTTCTCAATATTAAAAGTGGAGATAAAGAACTTCTTACTGAAAATCTCTTATTTGTGTATAGACATGTATATGCATATATACATTATATATATATATATGTAATTTGTTAATGTCTTTGACTGATTTTCATCCTACCTTTCACATTCCTTAGTATAGTTTGCTGATTCTAACTTTCCTATCTCTGTTTTTTTTTTTTTTAATTTGCATTTACTTATTTATTTTAGGGAGAGAGAGAGAGCACACAAGTGGTAGGAGGGGAATGGGGGGGAAGGAGAGGGAAGAGAAAAGAACCTCAAGCAGACTCCAGTTGCATGGAGCCCTGTGTGGGGCTGATCTCACGACCCTGAGATCATGACCTGACATGAAACCAAGAGTCAGAACCTAACTGACTGAGCCACCCAGGTGCCCCCATCTATGTTTTTGATGTGACAATTTCACATTATTCAGTTAACAGACCTCTTACAGTTTCATATACATCCTTTGTACAATTTCACCTCACACGAAACTTTTAGGGACATCTGCAGTTCTACTAAATCTCAAACTAATGCAATAAATTATGTGCAATCTCTACCACTACCAACAAACCACTGAATGCCGCTAGATTAAATCATTTCATTTTGAAGACCACCAGTTACATCTTTTCTGATCTCAACTGTGCTCTCAGTTATTCCTTTAAATGTCTTCAATCAGCTGTCTCTCTCATTCTCCAGAGCAAACATTCTAAACCTCTGAATACCCTCTTTAAGAAAATTCACTTCATGTAAATTTCATGAAAAAAAGACCACCTTAGCTATTTCACAAATATATTGACTGACTGAATTAATAAATGAAATCTATATTTTACTTACATATTTGGCATCTATATTTTTATTCCGTATATCAAAATGTTGTCTTCCCTACATTTCTAAGATACTGTGAAGACATAACATACATATTTGTTCAATGACTTGTGCATGCAGTAGGTAAATTTTGTGTTACAAAATAGTCTGTTCATTCTTCCTTGCTTCTGTCAGTAATCCCTAACTGAAATACAGCCTAATTACTACTGACTATTAGTAATAGTCTTGATTGTAAAAAATGTCTCTTCAGACCAATGTCATGTTTTTCACTCTAACACTGCTTTGTAAAAGGGAAATCACTGCTATCCAACAGATAGTTAAGGAAGGAAGAAATGCTATAATCAGTTATGGGCATTAAATTAAATAGTGAGTAATAATACTGTTCATTTGAAAAGAAACAATTTGCACCTGCATGTTTTTGTTTGGCTGTATAATAATATCTTTTAAAAATTATACAATGATTATAACATTTACTATATTAATAAAATATTCCAATTTTGTAATTAGAGTGTAAGATCTTTGTTAATTCAGCTACAGTTAAAAGCACATAATTTACACAATGTCATAATTTAGAAGATTTTCCCAACTTTTGACCTATACCATGTGATAATCAAGATAATGAAATTCTAGTTCTGTCAGTCCTTTTCACATGATTTTAAATTGATATCAGTTTGTTTTTCTCTGTCATTTTTACTGCAAAAGTTTACCTTTATCATCAACTTCTTTTAAGTCATCTTTCCACTTCTTAGCCCTTATTGGAACATAGTACATTCTTTATTATATTAGCGTCATGGTCATTTTATTCGATCTTCCCCTTCTGCTTGTCTTACGCTGTCTGTAAGCTGATTCAAATAATCTGACTTTCAAGCCATTCTATTTCTCTACTACTTTTCTGAATAAGTTATTTGTACCTGCATTTTCTTCTTCTCCTAGCCACTGACATCAATTAAAAGAAAGGCAAACATGTTTTTAAGTGTTCTTTCTTTAATTAAATCTATCCTGGCTAGAGGATATCTGGAGGGTGAAAATTCGGTTCTGAGCTTCTGTAAAACATTGAGTTTTACAGAATGGGCCCAGTCACCAGAGCAATACCAAGAGAGAAGTTTCCCCTGAGGAACCATGGCTCTCATTCTTCTTTCCAGAAGCTGGTTTATTCTCATACCATGAACTACCTCGACCAAGTCTTTGTAGAAACTCACCTTACTATTGACACGTTGAACAGTAAATTCAGGATGACATTTGTTTAGAAGCATAGAAGTGAAAATATTATTTCACAATTTAGAACAAGAAAAAAAAATATAAAAAAATATTAAAGATCAATATTCATGCCTCTATTTTAAGAAGACTTTATTTCTTCTTACTTCACAGACATTCAGAAAAAAAAATTATTGTCAGTGAGCTATTTCACCCTGGATCTCCTACTCATTTAAAATTCCACAAAAAGCTGCATTTTTTTCTTGATCATTTTGCCTGTAAATTGAGCATAAAGCTTCTATATTGTACAAATATACTTGTAAACTTGTACTATAAAGACATATGTCTACCTCATACTCCCCTTGTTTCAATAACATTTACCTTCTTTTTTTTTTTTTTTAATGATTTTTTATTATATTATGTTAGTCACCATACAGTACATCCCCGGTTTCCAATGTAAGGCTCGATGATTCATTAGTTGTGTATAACACCCAGTGCACCATGCAATACGTGCCCTCCTCACTACCCATCACCGGTCTATCCCATTCCCCCACCCCCCTCCCCTCTGAAGTCCTCAGTTTGTTTCTCATAGTCCATAGTCTCTCATGTTTCATTCCCCCTTCTGATTACCCCCCCTTTCTTTATCCCTCTCTTCCCCTACCGATCATCCTAGTTCTTATGTTCCATAGATGAGAGAAATCATATGAATAGTTGTCTTTCTCTGCTTGACTTATTTCACTTAGCATTATCTCCTCCAGTGCTGTCCATGTTGTAGCAAATGTTGAGAACTCGTTCTTTCTGATAGCTGAGTAATATTCCATCGTATATATGGACCACAACTTCATAATCCAGTCATCTGTTGAAGGGCATCTCGGCTCCTTCCACAATTTAGCTATTGTGGACATTGCTGCTATGAACATTGGGGTGCATATGGCCCTTCTCTTCACTACGTCTGTATCTTTGGGGTAAACACCCAGTAGTGCAATGGCTGGGTCATAGGGTAGCTCAATTTTTAACTTTTTAAGGGACCTCCACACTGTTTTCCAGAGTGGCTGTACCAACTTGCATTCCCACCAACAATGTAGGAGGGATCCCCTTTCTCCACATCCTCTCCAACAATTGTTGTTTCTTGCCTTGTCTATTTTTGCCATTCTAACTGGTGTAAGGTGGTATCTCAGTGTGGTTTTGATTTGAATTTCCTTGATGGCTAATGATTTTGAATATTTTTTCATGTTTCTGTTAGCCATTTGTATGTCTTCATTGGAAAAGTGTCTGTTCATATCTTCTGCCCATTTTTTGATTTGTTTATTTGTTTCTCGTGTATTGAGTTTGAGAAGTTCTTTGTAGATCTTGGATACCAGTCCTTTATCTGTAGTGTCATTTGCAAATATATTCTCCCATTCCGTGGGCTGCCTCTTAGTTTTTCTGACTGTTTCCTTGGCTGTGCAGAAACTTTTAATCTTGATGAAGTCCCATAAATTCATTTTATCTTTTGTTTCTCTTGCCTTTGGGGATGTGTCATGAAAAAGGTTGCTTTGGCCGATGTCGTAGAGGTTGCTGCCTATGTTCTCCTCTAGAATTTTGATGGATTCCTGTCTCACATCGAGGTCTTTCATCCATTTGGAGTTTATTTTTGTGTATGGTGTGAGAGAGTGGTCAAGTTTCATTCTTTTGCATGTAGCTGTCCAATTTTCCCAGCACCATTTATTGAAGAGACTGTCTTTTTCCCACCGGATGTTTTTTCCTGCTTTATCAAATATTAGTTGCCCAAAGAGCCGAGGGTCCATTTCTGGGCTCTCTATTCTGTTCCATTGGTCTATGTGTCTGTTTTTGTGCCAGTACCATGCTGTCTTTGTGATCACAGCTTTGTAGTACAGCTCGAAATCCGGCATTGTGATGCCCCCAGCTTTGTTTTTCCTTTTCAACAGTTCCTTGGAGATTCGGGGCCTTTTCTGTTTCCATACAAATTTAAGGACTATTTGTTCCAGTTCTTTGAAAAATGTCCTCGGTATTTTGATCGGGATAGCATTGAAAGTGTAGATTGCTCTGGGTAGCATGGACATTTTAACTATGTTAATTCTTCCAATCCATGAGCATGGAATATCTTTCCATCTTTTTATGTCTTCCTCAATGTCTTTCAAGAGTGATTTATAGTTTCTAGAATATAGGTCCTTTACGTCTCTGGTTAAGTTAATTCCAAGGTAACGTATGGTTTTTGGTGCTATTGTAAATGGGATGGATTCCCTAATTTCTCTTTCTTCGGTCTCGTTATTCGTGTATAGAAATGCAACTGATTTCTGAGCATTGATTTTGTATCCCGCCACGTTACTGAATTGCTCTATAACTTCTAATAGTTTGGGAGTGGCTTCTTTTGGGTTTTCCATATAGAGTATCATGTCATCTGCAAAGAGAGACATTTTGACTTCTTCTTTGCCAATTTGAATACCTTTGATCCCTTTTTGTCGTCTGATTGCTGTTGCAAGGACTTCTAGTACTATGTTGAATAATAGTGGCGAGAGTGGGCATCCTTGTCGAGTTCCTGATCTTAAGGGAAAGGCTTCCAGCTTTTCCCCATTGAGAATAATATTTGCAGTAGGCTTTTCATAGATGGCTTTTATGAGATTGAGAAATGTACCTTCTATTCCTACACTCTGAAGGGTTTTAATCAGGAAAGGATGCTGTATTTTGTCAAATGCTTTTTCGGCATCGATTGAGAGGATCATATGGTTCCTGAGTCTTTTCTTGTTGATATGATGTATCACGCTGATTGATTTGCGAATATTGAACCACGCTTGCATCCCAGGTATGAATCCCACTTGATCGTGATGGATAATCCTTTTAATGTACTGTTGGATTCTATTAGCAAGTATCTTGTTGAGGATTTTGGCGTCCATATTCATTAGGGAAATCGGTCTGTAATTCTCCTTTTTGAGGGGGTCTTTGCCTGGTTTGGGGATCAAGGTAATATTGGCCTCATAGAATGAGTTTGGTAGCTTTCCTTCTGTTTCTATTTTTTGAAATAGCTTTAGGAGAATAGGTATTATTTCTTCTTTGAATGTTTGGTAGAATTCCCCAGGAAAACCGTCCGGGCCTGGAGTTTTGTTATTTGGAAGGTTGTTTATCACTGACTCAATTTCTTCATAATTAATTGGCCTGTTTAAGGAATCAATTTCTTCCGGTTTCAATCTTGGTAGTTTATAGGTTTCCAGGAAGGATTCCATCTCTTCCAGATTGCTTAGTTTATTGGCATATAGCTGTTGATAAAAATTTCTAATAATCCTTCCAATTTCAATGGTGTTCGTCGTGACCTCTCCTTTTTCATTCATAATTTTAATAATCTGGGTCCTTTCTCTTTTCTTTTGGATAAGTCTTGCCAGTGGTCTGTCAATTTTATTGATTCTCTCAAAGAACCAGCTTCTAGTCCTGTTGATCTGCTCTACTGTACTTCTGGTTTCTGCTTGATTGATTTCAGCTCTAATTTTGGTCAACTGCTTCCTCGTGCGTGGATTAGGCCTGTCCCTCTGTTGCTGTTCCAGCTTCTTGAGGTGAGAATATAAAAACTGCATTTTAGATTTTTCTATTCTTTTGAGTGAGGCTTGGATGGCTATGTATTTCCCCCTTAGGACTGCCTTTGCAGTATCCCATAGGTTTTGGACTGTTGTATTTTCATTCTCATTGGTCTCCATAAATTGTTTAATTTGATTTTTGATTTCCTGGTTTATCGAGTCATTCCTGAGCAGGATGGTTCTTAGTCTCCAAGTGTTTGAGTTTCTTCCAAATTTTTCCTTGTGGTTGAGTTCCAATTTCAGAGCGTTGTGGTCTGAGAATATGCAGGGGATAATTTCAATCTTTTGGTATCGGTTGAGACCTGTTTTGTGTCCCAGAACATGGTCTATTCTTGAGAATGTTCCATGGGCATTAGAATAGAATGAGTATTCTTTGGTTCTGGGGTGTAGTGTTCTATATATATCTATGAGGTCCAACTCGTCGAGTATGGCATTCAAAGCCTTTGATTCTTTGCTTAGTTTTTGCCAGGGTGTTCTGTCTATTTCTGAGAGTGGAGTGTTGAGGTCCCCTACTATTAATGTATTTTTATTTATATGTCTCTTTATTCTGGTTAAGAGTTGGCTTGTGTATCTTGCTGCTCCCCTGTTGGGGGCATATATATTTATAATTGTCATATCCACTTGTTGAATACTTCCCTTAAGAATAATATAGTGCCCTTCTGCATCTCTAACTATAGTCTGTAGTTTAAAATCCAATTTATCTGATATGAGAATTGCTACCCCAGCTTTCTTTTGAGGTCCATTTGCGTGAAAGATGGTACTCCATCCCCTTACTCTCAGTCTGAATGCATCTTTGGGTTCGAAATGAGTCTCTTGTAGACAGCAAATGGATGGGTCATTTCTTTTTATCCAATCTGCAACCCTGTGGCGTTTTATGGGATGGTTCAAACCATTTACATTAAGACTGATTACTGAGAGATATGATTTTAATGTTGCCATGTTGCCAGTAAAGTCTTTGTTTGTATTGGCTGTGACTTTCTGTTCTGTATCACTCTTGGGGCCTTTTTACTTTTATAGAACCCCCCGTAATATCTCCTGTAGGGCTGGTTTCGTGGTTACAAAATTGGTTAGTGACTGGCGATTCTGAAATGTCTTTATTTCTCCATCAATTCTGAATGACAGCCTTGCTGGATAAAGGATCCTTGGCTGCATGTTTTTCTCTGAAAGAGCTTTAAATATGCTCCCCCAACCCTTTCTCTCATTCCAGGTCTGTGTAGACAGGTCTGACGTAATTCTGATGCTTTTGCCTTGGTACGTGAGAAATTTCTTTGCCCTGGCCGCTTTCAATACTGTATCCTTGCATCTAATATTTGCGAATTGCACTATGACGTGACGTGGCGTAGGTTTGTCGTGGTTGAGCTTGGGAGGGGTCCTCTCTGCCTCTTGGACACGAATGTTTGTTTCCCTTGCTAGATTAGGGAAGTTTTCAGCTACAATTTGTTCAAATATCTCTTCTAGACCTCTGTTTTTCTCCACCCCCTCGGGGATGCCGATGATTCTAACATTGGATCGTTTCATTGAGTCAGTAATCTCCCGTAACCTACATTCGTGGGCGTGGATTTTTTTAAGACCATCTTCTATTTTCATTTTTTCCTCTATTAACCCATCCTCCAATTCACTAACCCGTTCCTCTGCTTCTGCGACCCTGGCCGTCAGAGCCTCTAGTTTTGCCTGCATTTGGCTCATAGAATTTTTAATTTCTGTCAGATTCGCTCTCATTTCTGTCCTTAGGGATTCTATATTCTCAGTAACCTTTTCGTTAATAGTTTTTTCAATTCTACTCATCATTTTGACCATCGTTACTCTGAATTCCATTTCTGATAATTTGGTTACATCCATATCCATTATTTCTGTGGCAGAGGCCACAGAATCACTGTCTTTTCTTTGCTGGGGGGGGCTTCTCCTTCTTGTCATTCTGATGAAGAGAGGTTGCGGGGTTTCCAGAGCCCAAATTATTGACTGGGTCCCAGGCCGTGCCCCTTGTTTTATAGGGATCTTAGGGATGTGGGCTTCTTCTTTAAAGATTTTATTTATTTATTTATGTGGCAGCCAACCAGCGAGAGAGGGAACAGAAGCAGGGGAGTGGGAGAGGAAGAAGCAGGCTCCCAGCGGAGGAGCCCGATGAGGGACTCCTTTCCGGAACGCCGGGATCACGCCCTAAGCCGAAGGCAGGCGCTCAATGACTGCGCCACCCAGGCGCCCGGGTTGTGGGCTTCTTGATTTTTCAGCCTGCCTTCTGTGTTCTGGGGGAGGGGCCTGCCGCGCCGATACTCAGGCAACCCTGTTTGGGTAGAGTCTCCGTGTCCCCTGCGAGGGAGGATGGGGATGGGCACTCTCTGAGCCGGTATTTCCAGGCTTTTGTTCTCTGGCGGCTTTCCCTGGCGGTTTGCTGTGCCTCTTCTGAGAGTCAGAGCAGCAGCGGCCAAATTTCAGCCTCTGTCACGGAACAGAAGGATTGCGGCCCGTTCTCTACTAATGTTCTGGCCACTTTAACTCTGTTTCTGTTGGTGCTGCTCAACCCTGCAGCGTCCCGGGATGTGCGCCCCACACCCGGCGTCCCAGCCTCACGGGCCGGCGAAGTCTCTGTCCTTTGTGTTTCTAATGCCGCCAGCCGCCAGGCCGCCTCAGCGCCGCTCCCGGATCTCCCGGTCTCAGTCTAGATCCAGTGAGCGCACCGGGATTCCGGGTGTTCTGCGAGATGCCTGCAGGGCGCACCCTGCTCACGGTCTCAGCCTGCTGTTTTGCGGTGCCACCGACGAGCCTGCCGTCTCCCGTGCAAGTGGCTACCGCTTCCCGGCGCCGAACACGGCGGCTCCCCTCCCCTTCCATTTATCTTCCGATATCTGTGCACAGTTTATGGGCTCCCCGCTTCGTACCTCAATACTCAGCGCTGGAGATGTTCATTTGTAGAGATCCAGATGCGTCTTCCTGCGTCTCAGGCTGGTTTCGTTGTTTTTTAGCTTGGCCTGGTACCTACCCGCTCCAACCCGGGGACCGGCTGAAAACGGTGTCTCCTACTCCTCCGCCATCTTAACTTCCATCCCAATAACATTTACCTTCTAGGTTGACTTTGGTAAGATTCCATCTTGGCCCACTCATGCCAACTAAGTCATTTTTATCAACAAAGGAGGTTTGTTTCAACATATAAATGGTCTTAAAAGCATTCATGTAAATTTACATTAAGAGATTAAGTATGGGTTCAAATTCTAGCTTCCTCATTTTGTGCTTGCAAATAATATTCCCAAATTATTTGACTTCCCTAAATATAAGATCCCACTAACTTCATGGGATGCCATCTGTTGTGTGGTTTATAGCCTAGGAAGTAATATATGGCAGCCGAAGAAAATTTTATCTCTTGAATGCGAATGGTAATACCTCATTATGGTGTCTTTTTTTTTTTTTTTTTTTGTGGAGGAAGAGGAAGGTTAAATTATGTAATCTGTGTAAGGTATTTAGAAGGGAGTCATGAACACGGTACTCTCTCGATTAAGGAATATTAGTGTTATTAGCTTTTATCCCTCACCTACCTTTGCTGCACAACTACTTTGAAAATATTTTAAACTATAGTATTTTCACAAGCTCCAATTAATCCATTATCTGCTGCCATTCATTTTATCTACTCTGTGTCAGAAGTAGCATCAAAATTTGTCATGTAACCCATTCTAATGTCAAAATAAAATGAATTAGAAATCTGAGACATATCTCTTACACAAGAGTTTGTGAAAAATATTTTAATGTCATGAGGAATAATTAACCACACTGCAATATCTATGATCTGTCAATCTATGATTATTTATATTTTAACTTCATCTGACGATATCATTTTCCAATAACACTTTATAGCTTCAATACCCTTTAGAACAGAGTATATAAAGACTCAACAGAAATTTGCTAAGCATTACTTCATTACTCTTAAAGAATTCATCATAATTAACACATAATTGCAATAATTAACTTACCCTTGCTCTGCCTCCGTCTCTTCTTGAGTGTTTTATATTGGAAATAAAATGATATATGCCATAGAGAAAACCTGTTACTGAAGACAAATTTAATTTGAGATCAAGAGAAGAAAGACAAAAGAAATGGCACAATGTAACGATTAGTGTGGAGTTGCCTAATATCCTTTGTGTTTCTGAGTTGTCTTTCAAAAGTGTAAGATTGAAAGGAGGTTTTGGGATCCTCTCTGATTTGTAGTATTTGTTCTGAATTGTCTGGAATTCTATTTGTTTTCTCGCCCAGTGCTGACATGGGGTTGATGGCTGTTAGTTTCTTGTCATTGTCCCCACAGGACCCTTTTCCTTATCAGCTCTTGGCAGATTGTGACCATTTAAGGAAAGACTTCTTTACGGGTTTATCAACCTTATTTTCATAGCTTCTTATTTCCCAGTGTCAAAAAGTATTATGTACATTAAAAAAGTGCACTCATCCATGCCAGGCAATCGTAAGTAGGATTGTATTTTAACTGATAGAGCAAACAAAAATGACCTTGGTGAGTCTCACAGCTTATAAGAAATATGACCGTTTCTTCTATTGGAGTTTTATTTAAGAACACAAGAGCTAAGCTTAAGGGAAGTGGACTGTTTTGAGAAGAAAAAACTAGAAAATGATAGCTTACAAGTTTGAAGCCCATCAACTCACACTATGATAAAAACCCACCAAGGGGTGCGGGGGGGACTGGAGAGAAAAACTGCACATGGTAAACAGAAAAACAAAACCATAGGAGAATAGCCAAAGTCAGAAAGGAAAGACTCCCAATCCCAAACCTTGAAATGTCCCTTTGACTCGCTGATAGTCACAATTCCAACGATTTATGACCAAACAAGGCGAATATTCAGGATGCACAGGTTGGGGATTTGCCCTACAATGCAGCTTATGAAAACAGGGAACTGATTTGCCGTCATAAAAAAGTATGTACCATCCAGAAATTTCTTGAGAAAATATTGCCAGATTGGGTAATAGCTTTGTGAATAAGCCTGGGAAGTAGAGGGCTTTATGGCGCTTAATAATCAAGACAGAATCTGGGAATTGAACAAAATGCATTTTGTCTTCAGTCATTTGCATAACAGCAGTTTTATTTTAAAAGGTTTCCTGCTGAAACTAGGAATGCTCTAAAAAGAGAAACAGTGAGAATTCCCATTTTGAAATAAGCTGAGTAGGAGTGAAAAATATCGCCAAGTGGTCTGGCTGCATCTCAGGATTGTTGTAAAAATAAGTTATGGTGAACTCAGTCCTGAGTCAAAAGCTATGGACACAGAGGTCAGGATAAAGGCTGAGTCCTGAGGATCACATTCCATTCCCATTGCTATGAAAATAGAAAGCAAGTATGAAGAATGAAGTTTTGGTGGGTGCTGAGAATTGCAGGCAGTTCACTTACAGAATAGAAGGTTTGTTTTTTCTCATGAAGGAAGGATGCATAAAATGGTATGGTTTTACCTTCAGATTCCTAAAGCATCAAACATGTGCATACTACTACTAATAACATCATGATAATATCATTGCCCTGTGCAATTGTCTTTTACAGAAATGAGTACAAACAATTAAAGTGAATCGCTTCCTACAAGTATTAAAAACTGTACTTTCTTGTAATATGTACTTTACAGTGCAGGCGCTCCTTTAATCTTGAATTGCCAAATTTTGAAAATAAGTTTCAATTTGGAGACCAAACTTAATATGATTTCCAAATAATAAGCTTTAACACATAATACAGCTTTTTAAATTCTCAAACCTTAAATTCGCAAAGCACTTTTTTTATACCTAGTTCATAACCGGTTGACTATATCAAAATAGTAATTTTCATTTAATGTTGACCTCATGTTAAAGCCCACATTCTGCTATTGACCACTGGATTTTCCACTTATTGGTATTTTCTCTGTCAGTCTTTGAGGTTAACTTTTATTGTTTTATCAAAGAAATTTAGCTGTGAATCTAAACACAAAAAAATATGTCTAGCTCTCAATACTTGTATGCAAGCCATTAATAACTAATTTCCTATTTGGAATAAAATCATTATAAATAATGTATCCATTCCTACCCACTGGAGAATAATTTTCTATACAAAGAATCTTGAAAATAATCATATTTTAAGACCATAAAGAAATGTTACTGAAATGTTATCTAGTATAATTCCCATTACATAGATAAGGAAATTCAACCTCAAATTACAGTAATTTTCCCATATCACATAGTGGCAAAAATAAGAGTCAAAAGATTCCCAGCAGATTTTAAACTCTTTGAGGAAAGAGTACTTTTTTTTTAGCCTTTAAAGTATGCAGAGCACATATTACTATGCCTTGCACATATAGTCAAGGCAATATTTAATGAATGAAATCTATTTTAGAACATTTTTTAACTTGAAAATTGGGGATGATATATGTATGATACAAAGTCAAAACTTAACATCTCATCTCACTAAAACTTATACTTTTTTTAAAGATTTTATTTATTTATTTGAGAGAGAATACGTGTTTGTGCACATGGCAGGGGGTGAGCATGCATACACGAGAGCACAAGCAGGGGGAGAGGGAGAGGGAGAAGCAAGCTCTGCACTGAGCAGGGAGCCTGATGGGGGACTCGATCCCAGGACCCTGGGATCATGACCTGAGCCCAAGGCAGATGCTTCACAGACTGAGCCACCCAGGTGCCCCTGAAATTTCAACTTCTTAATTGTTTGGGTATAATATATTTATTGTATGTGTCTCCAAACAAAGTATAGTACCTAGTATATAGTAAATGTTAAATAAAAAAAAGTCAAATGAATGAATATAAAATGTGTAATATTTTATATATTGGTTGTAATAATGAATAGTGATTAATTTTAATATTAACAAATAGTAATATTAATTAACAGTTGGTTTACTGACTATAAACATATATTATATCTAATATATCTAAAATATCTCACTCTAAAATAAAGCAAACTACAAAATCAGATAACCAGATATGATGGTTAGTTTTATGTACCAGTTTAGCAAGTCTATAGTACCCAGTTATTTAAGCAAACTACTCTAGGTGTTGCTGTGAAGATGTTTTATAGATATTATAGGCTCACACCTAACATCAGTTGACTTTAAGCAAAGCTTATCCTGGATAGTATGAGTGGGCCTCGTCCAATCAGCTGAAGACCTTAAAAGCAAAAATTGAGGTTTCTTAGAGAAGGCATTCTGCCTCAAGACTGTAACATGAAAACCCTGAGTTTCTAGCATGCCTGCCTGCCCTACAGATTTCAGAATTGCCAGTCCCCATGATCATGTAAGCCTAGTACTTAAATTACATATACTATACATACATCTTATTCGTTCTGTTTCTCTGGAGAGCTCCAAGTGTTACACCAGAATTATAAAATAAACTTGGGAAATATTTAACTCTTCCTATTAACAGTTTTCCAGAATCTTACTGTCATTCTTAACATTAGACAATTTAAACTATTTAGGGATAAATGATCAAAAAACAGAAAACACATATATTGCTGGTTAGTTGGCTGAAAATCTGTTATCTCATTTATTCATTTTCCTCTCTCCTGAACAAAGCATTCAGAATCTTAGCCAGGGCTTTCTATTAGGTCATGGTTTTCACAAAGATATTAAGATCCTTTATAAGCAAATATGGCTTAAATATTCCTACTTTCTGACCTGCTTTATATATTTAATCCCTTCAATATGATCACCTACTTCTCTCTTGAATGCCAAAAACAAGTCACAGAAAGGAAAACAATGTTTTATAATATATTCTGCCCAAATATTGAAATAAATTAACTGATTTGTGTTTCCAAAAAAAAGAAAAAAATATGTAAAAACCAGATACCTGAACTGGTTGGTTTACCCTTGCTGAGTATGTGTTTTGAAAAGTTTAATTGAAACCATCTGTTGATGACTCATTCACTGTTGAATCATCTAAAGTATTTTTTCTCCAATATATGTCAATGTTCAACAAAATGCCTTTCAAAATTTTTGAATTACCCTTTTCTACTAAAACAAAAAAGTAAGCAAAGAAATTAATGAATCAAATTTTTCCGCAATTGATATGATCATGTGATTTTTCTTCATTAGTTTGTTCTACATGTAATTTTATTTTTTATTTTTTCAGCTTTAATTGAAATATAATTGCTATATAACCTTATGCAAGTTTAATGTGTATAACATGTTGATTTGATACATTTATAAATTGCAAAATGATTACCGCTATAGTATTAGCTACCACCTCCATCCCATCACATGGTTATTTCTTTTTTGTGGTGAGAACCTTTAGGATTTATTCTCTTAGCAACATTCAAGTATATGATACAGTATTATTAGCTATAAACACCATGCTATACATTAGATTCCCAACCTTATTAATCTTATAACTGCAAGGTTGTACTCTTTGATCAATAGCTCCCCATTTCTCCCACTCTCCAACCCCAGAAACCACAACTCTGCTCTTTCTCTGAGTTTGTCTTTTTTAGATTCCACATATAAGTGACATCATACAGTATTTATCTCTTCTGTCTGACTTATTGCACTTAGCATAATACCTTCAAGGTCTATCCAGTTGTCCCATTGGTGGGATTTTCTGCTTTCTAATAGCTGAGTGATATTTTATATATATATGTCACACCTTTATCCATTCATCAGTTGACAGACACTTAGGTGGTTTCCATATGCTGACTATTGTGATTAATGCTGCAATGAATATGGGAGTGTAGATTCTCTATAAGATCCTGACTTTGATTCTTTTGGATATATACCCAGAAGTGGGATAGGACGATAATTCTATTTCTAATTTTTTGAGAAAAGGTGTTCATTTGTACCTGTCATTTGTATGTCTTTTTTGGAAAACTGTCCATTCAGTTTCTCTGTCCATTTTTTTAAATCAGGGTTTAGGTTATTTGCTATTGAGTTGTATGTGTTCTTTATATATTCACAGTGTGATTCCTGGTGCTGGCAGTTCTCTGTGGCCATGGAGCAACCAGAGCTGGAAGGACCACGGGAAGGATATCAAGGCTTCAGTAGGAAGGAAATAGAAGCCACAGAAGACAGAAATCAGGAGGTAGCATCAGAAGTAATGGATTTTAAAAGTAAAGCCGGAAGCACAGTTTTAGTAAAGCATTTGCTCAGTAATTTAGAGGACATTTCTTTTTCTGTAGATAGAATAGTCAGAAAATCAGCACAGATATAGAAGAATAAACAACACCATTAACCAACTGGATCTAATTGATAGCTACAGAACACGACACACAACAATAGCAGGATATACACTTTTCAAGCACACATGGGACATTCACTAAGACAGACCATTTGTAGGGTCATAAAGCATGCCTCAACAAACTGAAAAGAAATGAAATAATACCATGTATGCCCTTTAACTATAAGAGAATTAATCTAGACTAATAACAAAAGCATAACCGAAATTTCTTCAAACATCTGTAAATTAAACAGAACATTTCTAAATAATTTGTGAGTCAAAGAGGAAGTCTCAAGAAAAAAATACTTAGAACTAAATGAAAATAATATATCAAAATTCAAGGCCGTACTTAGGAAGCACTGGAGCAATGCTAAAGCAATAAAACAGCTAAAAGAATTCTAAGAGAGAAATTTACAAATGCTCATGTTAGAACAGAAGAAAGGTCTCAAATCAATAATCTGAACTTTTACCTTAAGGCAGCAAAGAAGAAAAAGGAAGAGGAGAGGGAGGAGACCAAAACAAACCTAAACCCAGAAGGAAAGAAATAATAAAGCGTAGAAATCAATGAATTTGAAAACAGACTACTAGGATATGCCTATGTTAAGATGCTGGATCAGTGAAAGACTCAGGTATTACGAGAGAAGGAAAGAGAAAAAAAAGATTTCACTTTCTTTGTTTTTGAGGGAGAATTTTAAAGAGGAATATGTTGGTCAGTAATACTGCAAAGATCAAGTAGGAAAATTAGAAGCAGTAGTTTAGGTGTGATAATTAGGGAATCATTCCTGACTTCTGATATAATGATAAAATCAAGGTGGTGTAGAAGTGAGATTTCAATGATCTGAATGGTAAATTAGAAATACAGATATGGAAATAATTTTCTAGGTGCTCTTGAGGAAAGAGTGGGAGCTTGATCAGGTGACAGAATTGAAGAAAGGTGTTTTAGTACCTTTCACAACTGACCAAGATTGAAGGTCTTGGCAAAAAGCCAACGGGAGTGAGTAAATAGAAGATGAGTAATTAGCAGATGAAAGAATAGAAGAGGGAATGATCAATGGGACAACATCAAGGGAATGCAGGTGTGATGGATTATCAGCAGAATAGGCTGGAGGTGTCATGGCTGGGGAGCACAGGAAGACGTTAATTTGGAAAAGGGAAATAACATTTCATCCTTTGAAAAGAGAAATGACAAGCAATCATGGAAAATGTGCAAAGAAATTTTGACAGGGATGGGGAGCAACACTAAAGAAGTTCGTAACAGATGGCTTAATTTGTAAATTAGAAGGCAAGTTGAACTCGCTCTACTGGTGTGAGGGTAGGTCACTCCCAAGGGAGTAGGACCTTCAGAGAAGTCAAAATTTTGCAACACCTGCAACAAGAACTGGATAGGGACTTATTTCTGTCTGAATAAAAAGAACTCTGTTCAGAACAAAAGGCCCAACTGAGATTAGATGCTATGAATTTCAGTGAAACACAGAAGCATGACTAAAGAATTTCTCCCAAACGTAGTAACAAAAACATTGCCACCATTTTCATGATACAAGAGGGAGAGAGGATTGGAGCCTGAAGAGATATGGTGGACTTTGCACATCAATTAATGGGCACCTGAAATTTAAAACATTTCTAGAACACAAACTGAATTCTGAAAGTAATAAGAGGTATTTACTATTGCCGGAATCTAACATAATAAACACACACACAAAAAAGAACATTTTTAATACTATTTCCACACACATGATAATCTGCAGTTTTAACTCAGTTATTTTATTTCTTTTTTATATTTTTCTGGAATTTTTATTTCCTTTTCTCTCCTGTATCTTTTATCTGGCTCCTTATTCCACCACTCCACTTTCTTACAGCGTGCATTCTGTCTCTCATCATTCCTCCACTAACTCCCCTGGAAACCTGTATTTTAGCACTTATTTAAATAAATCCATATTTTCTCTATAGTTAAAAAAGTTAAATTTTCTAAGAAAAAATACTTACATAGTCAATATTTTAAAATTAAATAAAAAAATTAAATAATGTTCTTGAATATTATAGCAAGCTAACTATATAATATTAACTTTTAACCCATATTCAGGTTTTCCATATAATCTAATCAAAACCAAAAGCACATGCACAGGACTAATTATCAAAATAATCAATAAGAATGAGTCTCTTTCTTTTCAAATATGATTGTCACCTATCAATTTTTTATTTTTTCCACATCCATTAGACTATTGAACTTTTCAAAGAAAAAAGAAAGCCCTTTACTTGAAGTTTTAATTTCTAATTGCAAATATTGTTAGCAATGCCATTAACAAAAAAGACAAAAAAATTCAGCCTTGCATGTGAGCAGAGAGAATTTCTTGTGCCACAGAGTTTTACTAAATTTTTGGAACTTTACTATTGTTTAAAGCATGATACATCCGATGGCAATGAGAATCCCTACCAGAACAATGTTAATACCTTGATTCACATTTTCGATTTAATTAAAATTCTTCCCTGTCTTTAGATTGTTTTCCTTTATATCTGAAGTTAAATCCCTTTGTATCCTCTGCCTGTGGGCCCAAACTGATTTATATAGCCGCACTGGTAGACAGTTCAAAAACATGCTTAGAATAGTTTATTCCATTTTCACTGTTTTGATTTAAATACATGCTTCAAACATCAAGGGCAGTCACTTCCTGAGGCCTATAGGAAAATTGTACAGGCTTCTTTCTAGTTTCCTCAGTAATTGTGCAGTACTAGACCCACTAACATGCCTAGTTTGAGGACTACATTTGAAGGCATGTCTAAGCTGTTATAGAACAATTATAACTGGAAATGACATCAAACAAAACTGAAAAGCATAGCCTGTGAGACATATTCTTCATAGAAATGAGAGCTCAGGCTTATAAAAACTTGCTAAAACTCTTGGACTTGCGCTTAAGTTTAACTGAAATGAAGGTACAAATATATCATATTTTAATGTAGAAGTTGTATAGCCAATTCTTTTTTTAAATCTTTTTAAAAGTTTTTATTTAAATTCCACTTAGTTAACATACCGTGTAATATTAGTTTCAGGTGTACAATATAGTGATTCAGCACTTCCATATAGCACCTGGGGCTCATCACAAGTGTCCTCCTTAATCCCCATCACCTATTTTACCCCTTCCCCCCACCCACTTCCCCTCTGGTCACCATCAGTTTGTTCTCCATCGTTCAGAGTCTGTTTCTTGGTTTGCCTCTCTCTCTCTTATTCCCTGTTGTCATTTGTTTTGTTTCTTAAGTTCCACATGAGTGAAATCATATGGTATTCATAAAAAATGAATAATCCAATGTATAGCCAATTCTGTTGGTAGTAGAGAAGATTAGGAAAACATCATCCCAAACTACAAGGCAAAGAATTTGAAGGTCATACAGAGAACAGTATTAAATAGCATTCTCTTCACAAATCTGGTGAAGAAGACATTTATCACTCAAAGTCAAGTCATAATCTTTAGAAGCAGGTATTTCTCCTTCTTCAAAATGTAAATATATGTCCAAAGACTGATATATTTTTTAATATGGAATATCTTAGGTGTTGATTTTGCCTACCATAGAATATAATACTTCTATATTAAAATATATTTCCCTATAGCCAATAGTGTTGTAGTTAATTATGGACTCTTCAACGTACCCAAGTACTTACACACGCACATGAGACAAGGGAGTAGTTTTAGAGAAATACTCTGCAATTATATGGCAAAGTCCCTAACATCGAATCCTATATTTATTTATTAAACCCATATAGGGTTTCCCATGTGCCAAGCACTCTTCTAAGTACTTCATAGATATAAACATACTTACTGTTCATAACCATCTAAAGTCATGCACTGTTAGTGCCACAGTTTTACATATGAGGAAGCTGAGGCACAGAGGGCTTGAGCAAATTGCCCAGGGGAGTAAGTGTCAGAGCAAGAGTATAGCAAGCTTCTAAGATGGGATTCAAACCCAAGCACTCCCTGTAGTTCCCTTTAGCAGTGGCTATATCCAGTACTCCGAAAAGAAAGCAAATTTAGGGTCACACTTCTTCACATTTTACCCAGTTATCTATTTTAGATAATTAGACATTCTCACCACAATGCTTAATATTATCTACTCTCCCTTCTTCTCCTCACCACTTTCTTTCCTACTTCCTTTATTTTTTCTCGGTGCTGAATAAGTGACCATCATCTCGCCAGGGCTCTGAGGATGAAAAATCAAGCACTGAAAATGCTTAAAACTAATACAATGTACAGGTAGGCATATAGACCAGCATGGGCTGCTCATGGGTGCTCACAACATGAAGATGCACATGGGATGGAAAACCTTACGCACCCTGGATGCAGGACCTTCCCACATCTCCTGAAAGTGCCCACTGAAGTGGGCTTATATAAAAACGGTGATCAGTAAATGCCACGGGGTGGATAGCGAAGGGCAAATGACACAAAGATGAGAGAACATGAACAGCTCTGGAAACTGCAAATAGGATTCTATAACATGAACAAATTAAACAGGAATCAGAGCATTAAAAGACTAGTTGAGAAGGTAAGATTTTATTCTCCAGATTACCATATGACATGGAAAACTTTCAATTAGGAAAGTACCTAAACTCTATGAGGTAATAAGATCATCCCAGAAAGTACACCAGTTACTGAGGATACGCCTAATCATTCACATATGAAATTCTAAATGCCAGACAACTCTGCCAGAGCAGGAGAACAAACAGGAGACATATGTGACAAACACCAAAAAGACTGGTGAGAAGTACATGTTAGGATGCTTATATGTTGAGGTAACAATGGGTCATTCAGGTAGTGATGTGGAGAGTTAGTTCCTATATAGAAACATCATTTAAAGAAAGGCCTAGAAGGAAGGTAGATATCGTGGAGTCTACAGCTTCTGGAGAAGAGTTGAAATCATTAGAAATGGTGAAATATATCAGAAAGACTGCATACAATAAGAAGAAAAAAGAGGGGCACCTGGGTGACACAGTCAGTTAAGCATGACCTTCAGCTCAGGTCATGATCTCAGAGTCTTGGGATCGAGCCCTACATAGGCTCCCTGCTCAGTGGGGAGCCTGCTTCTCCCTTTCCCGCTCCCCCTGCTTGTGCTCTCCCTCTCTCTCTGTGTCAAATAAATAAATAAAATCTTTAAAAAGAAGAAAAGAAGGGTCACACATCAAATAACAGAATGCACTAATATTTAGAGTGGGCTTCAGGTGAGAAAGTTGGGAAGAAGATTGAGAAAGATTGGGTAAGTGGGAGGAAAATAGGAACAGACAGGACCAGGGAAACTAAGAGGAGAGAGATTTTTAAAAGTCTGGGGAATTAAATGTTTCAGATGATACAGCAATAATAAATAAGAAAAGAACAGAGGATGTTAAAAGAACTAAGCAACAAAAATGTAATTAGCAACAAAGGCAAAAATAGTTTTGGCAACTTGTTCAAGTCAAAGATATTGTAGTGATGGTGGTACTGAATGAGCAAAGAGGAGTAGAAAAAGAAAGTATATACTTTTTCAAAAAAGCTGAGCCATGTAGTTCCGTGGCTTCCTCTCTACAGTAGTTTCTCGTCCATTCACATTCAACCGGTCCCAAAGAATCACAGCCACAACTGACACTTAGCCTTATGTGAAATTTCCTCACTCCCAACCACAGTGTAGTACCCCACAACCTCTCTCACACATTTATCCCGCCTGCCATTCTTGCTCTCACTGCTGTTCGACTCTGTAATGACCTTTTCTACAAATCTCAATCTCCCTATATAACTCAACATGATCAACCTATTACATGATACTCCCTTAAACACCATAGGATCCTTTCCTCTGTACATTAGTTAAGCTCTTGGGGCTGCAAGTGACCCAAATCCAACTCCAACTAGATTCAGCATAAAAGGTAGTTTATTAGCTCCTAGAACAGAAAAGCCTATGCGTATACTAGCTTTAGGCACAGCTGGATCCAGGTGATCAAACCATACTATCATGAACACATCTCTCCATTTCTTGGCTCTGCTTTCTTCTGTGTTGCAGTAATTCTCAGACAGATGTTCTTAATATGTTGGTGAGGAAAATGACTCCCAGAAGCTCCAGACCTACATATATTGTATGGCTTGTGTGATATTGTGATTTATAATATGAAATATGTACTGGGTCTTTGTCCACTGTTCTGGTCACAGAGCACCCAAAAATCTTGGAATTTTGTAAGTGAGGAGAGCAGGAGCAACAAAGGTGTCTTTTATTATGTTAATGAAGTGGTTTTTGGAAAGCACCTAAGGATGGGGGCTACAGGTTAGGAGAATCAACAATGGGATTTGAGTGTTAGAAATTTCAGTCTTAACACTCAAATCCCATCGTTGCTCTGGGAAATGAACTGAGGGCTTCAGAGGGGAGGGGGGTGGGGGAATGGGATAGGCTGGTGATGGGTAGTAAGGAGGGCACGTATTGCATGGTGCACTGGGTGTTATACGCAACTAATGAATCATCGAACTTTGCATCAGAAACCAGGGATGTACTGTATGGTGACTAACATAATATAATAAAAAACATTAAAAAAAAAAAGAAATTTCAGTCCTATCCTGTCACCTCTGGGGAGGGAAGAGGGGCTGGAGGTTGAGTTCAATCATCAAGAGTCAATAATTTAATCAATCATGTTTATGTAATGAAGCCTCCATGAAACCCCCAAAGGGCGGGGTTTGGATAACTTCCTAGTTGGTCATCATGTAGAGATTTGGAGAGATTGGCAGGCTGTGAGAGGTCATGGAAGTTCCATACTCTTTCCTCATACCTTCCCTTGTATACCTCTCTTCCATCTGGCTATTCTTAAGTTACATCTTTTTTTACAATAAACTTGTACTCTAGTAAGTTAAATGTTTCTTTGAATTTGGTGAGTCACTGTTAATTAGTTCAACCCAAGGAGGAAGTTGTTGGAATCCCTGATTTATAGCCAGTTGATCAGAAAAACAGTTCATAATCCAGACTTGTGATTGGTGTCTGGAGGGGGTACCAGGCAGTCTTTGTAGGCCTGAACTCTTGACCTGTGGGATCTGATGCTATCTCTAGGTAGATAGTGTCAGAATTGAGTTTAATTATAGGACACCCAGCTGATGTTGCAGAGAATTGCTTGGTGAGTTGGGAAAACTACCCTCCACAAATATTGAAACTGTGATCAGAATTGTAGCTCGTGATTCAGGGAATAGTGAGGGGCTCTTTATCAAGATTCTGACTGGCCCATTAGCCTATCCTTGAAATTGGGGAAAAGTATCAGTCCCAGTGAAGCACATAGGATGAGAATGAGAGAAAGTGGCTTCTAAGGTCTGTTTAAAGAAAAAAAAAAAAAAAAAAAGTGGGGCAAAGAGATGCTGCCTGGCAGGTAAGGTTAATTAGAGCTAATGTTCACACCGAAACACTAACCATACTCCCTACTTGCCTTTTCAATCCCTAAACCTGATGTCTTCATTTCTCTAACATAGTATATTGGAAAACTTACAGGTTTGAATCAGACATAGCCTGTGGCGAGAATGACCTTGACAACCTATGTTCTGTCAGACTGGTTGGAAAACGTGTTGGCCTTCTGTAAATCTCTGTGCGAACCTACTTTGGCCTAGCGCTTAAGGCAATCATTCCTGGTCTCCCAAAGCTGTGATCATGCCAGGGAAAGGCTGGCCTTTCCCAAAATGGACACTGGCATGAGGCATTCTGCCACTGCCTTGCCATGTCATAAAGCTGCAACTACAAGACTTGGAACAAGCTCCCTGTGGGGGAGCTGATTCATTCTCTCACATATAATCCATAACCACAAGCACCGCTCGAGCAGGAAAGAACTAGAACAAAGGTTTGTCAAGACCTGTCATTCCTTTCCCTAATCATTAGACTCTCCCACTACTCCACACTGGAAAAATTCTACGCAGAATTTTATAGGAATCATTCCTTTGTTTGTTTGTATGTCTGTTTGTTAATAGTTTTGTTTTGTTTTTGTTTTTAAGATTTATTTATTTATTTTAGAGAGAGAGCACTAGTGGAGGGGCAGATGGACAGGGGAGAGAGAATCTTCAGCAGACTCCATGCTGAGCTTGGAGCCTGATGTGGGGCTTGATCCCAGGACCCCAAGATCATGACCTGAGCTGAAAACCAAGACTGAGATGCCCAACCGACTATGCCACCCGGGTGCCCCGATGTTATTCTTTACAGAAATGAACTATAAAACATTTTTTTCCTAGCACCTTCTTTATTGACATATCCATTTGTTTGCAAGTAGTTGTAATTAATTTACTTTCACTTCATTTCTATATAGTAATCCACAAGTGATGCCAAAGACCAATGGTAGAATTACACGCTTGCGTGTGTCTGCTGGTGCACATGCTGGTGCATTCCTGTTGGGTATAAACTTAGGACTGAAATTGCCAGGCCTATCTTCAACTTCAGTAGAGGATAGAAAATATTTTTCCAAAGTGGTTTTAACAGTTCTCACTCCTGCCAGCTGGGTATTAGTGTTCCTGTTGATCCCCCATCTTACCACTGACATTGTTAAACTCTTTAAAATTTAGCCATTCTGGTCATCTAGTGGTATTATATTGTGGTTTAAAACTGCAATTCCTTGGTTTTAATTCAGGTTGAAAACTTTTTATTATATTTATTGGGCATTTGGAGATTCCACTATGGAGTTGTCTTTTTTCCTTATTGATTGTTAGGAGTTTCTCATACATTCTGGATTGACCATTTTGTTAGTTATATGTTGCAAATATCTTTGTTCCACCTGCAACTTCCTCTTCACTCTGTTAATGGTCATTTTAGTGTTTTACTAACCAACTTTGATAAAGATGAATGGGTTAGATTAAGAGTAGTAGGAGGGAAAAGTGATATATTTTAAGCACCAATTAACTAATATATGAAACCATAGGTACCAGGCATTCTCCAGCAGTTTCTATGTATTTTTGAAATAAACATAGACACACAAATCAGCAGAGGTCATTGATTAAACACCAATTGCAAGATCAAGAAATACATATTATTAGCAATCCAGAAAACTCTCTCTTGCTGTTTCCTAACTACTAACCTTTCTTCTTCTTTGGAGATAATTCCCACTTTGACGTCTAAAACCAAAGTCTAGTTTTGTGAGTTTTTGAATTTTGTTAACATAGAATCATTCTATGTATTCTATTTGTGTGACTTTTCCTCACTTTTATATTTGTCAGATTTATCCATGTTATTACATATAGCAATAGTTTATTATTTTTGTTGTCATATGGTGTTTCATTGCATGAAATATGTGCTGTGTTTTATTTATTCTTTCTATTCTTGCTATCCATTAAAATTATTTCCAGCTTTGGGCTACTATAAATAATGCCTCTATGAGCATTCATTATTCATGTACATCTCACACATGCACACACACACACACACACGAAATTCTGTTAGGATATATACTTAGGATTGGAATTGGGGGGCCCAAGGTTATGCATGTGCTAACTTTTTCTGAAAATGCCAAAGAGATTTCCAAATTGATTGTATCAATATGTACTTCCTCCAACATTGTGTAACACTTTCATCTGCTCCAGGGCCTCATCAAGTCTTATTCATTTTAGCTATTCTTATTGGTATGTAGTGGTATCTATTTGTGATTTTAATTTTCATTTACCAGATGAGGTTAAGCATATCTTTATGAACTTTGCGATCATTTGGACATTCTCTTTTCTTGAAATAAATTGTAAGTTTATTTGTCCATTTTCCGATGGGTTTACCCTTTTTTATTGGTTTGTAGGAGTTATCTGTATGCATTTGGATATGAAATCTTTTCATTTAACTTATTAAAAATTTTGCGTTTGTATTTGAATATGAACTACAGATATCTTTTCCCACTACCTTAATTTTCTTCATTTTTTACTCTCTTACTAATGCCTTCTGATGAAAAGTCCTTAAATTTGAAATGGTTCAATTCATTAATCATTTTCTTTATGTTTAGTATTTTATGTATGTTATTTCAGAAATCTTTCTCAACCGTAACTACACGATGACATAGTCCTGTGTTACCTCCCAGGAACATATTGCTTTGCCTTTTGTATATTAATCTACAGAATGCCTGGAATTGACGTTTGTATGTCGTATGAGGTGGGGGTCAAGTTTCATTTTTTTTGAGCTGGATAGTGAACTGACCCACTATTATTTGATCAAAACAGCATCTTTCCTTACTGCTTTTTCATGGCCATTTTTTGGTAATAAATCAGTCATCCCATTGATTTCTGGCTTCCACTGTTCACATTGAAAAATCAAGTACTAGTCTAATTATTGCTGCTTAATGGATAATACATTTTGTCATTTGCCTGCTTTTAAAATGTATCTCTTTGTCTTTAACTTTCACCAGTGGTACTATAATGGATATGTATAGTTTTTGTTTTTGTTTTTGTTTTTGTTTTTGTCATGTTGTGATTCTGTGTCTTTCTTCACTATAGGAAATTTTGAGCCATTATCTTTTCAGATATTGATTCTGCTTCATTCTATCTTTCCTCTGCCTCAGGGTATATACCAATTAACCCACTTCACTGTATCCTCTATGTTTCTTATTCTCTCTTCTATATTATTCATTATTTTTTCTCTGTGTGCTTATTCTGAATATCTTCTTCTGATCTAACTTCCAGTTCACTAATTCTTACTTAAGCTTTTCTCATGTGCTGTTAAATGGAAGCATTGCATTTTAATATATTATTTTATTTTGTTTCAAATAGTTCTTGTTTTATTAATCTTTCTTGTAATTTCTTTTTGTAATTTCCAGTTGTTTGATAAATTCTTTATCTTATTTTATTTTATTTTTTGCCTTAAAGATGTCTGATAGAAAACTCTAATATCAGGTCCCTTTAGGTCTGTTTTGAATTTCTTTTGTTTTTCTTGTTTCTCCTCTTGTTGACTTCTCTGTTCACAGACCTGGTTGATTTATATAGTGTGCCATGATTTCTACATGAAAGTTTGTTAGCATATTTCAGGCCTATCATAATCCCAACTTCCTCCAGGAGGATTGCTTTGGACTGGTGCTTGGATACTAGTAATCCTGGGTCATCTTTCTCCAATTTCCAAGTGAGGACTCTATCTCAAACCAAAGTATAAAGAATATGCACACCAGTGTTTCCTCTTTAGCCCCTCAGTATATCCTGATCTTTAACCTTTTTCACATTAGACTAGAGATGCTTTCAAATTACCACTTCGGCTTTTAGCATCTTGTCTGTTTCTTCTGGTTTTAGCTAACACCTCAAGAGAAAAGAAGCCCCAGATAAGTGGCTCTAGCTAATTTCTTTTGATTATTTCCTACCATTTTCATCAGATAATTCTTCATTGGTTTATTGATCCCTGATGCTTTGAAGAAGCAAAAAAAAAAAGTAAATATTTTTAATCTTTTCTGTTTGCCTAATGAGAAAGATTGACCGGAATTTTCAAATCTACCATTATTGAAAGTGAAGGATCTCTATTCTGGAACTTTTTAGGATCATTAAAATATTTTTCTCTTTATTGGTATGTTATATTCTTCCTAGCAGAATATTAAATATCTTAAAAACTAAAAATTTCTCTTAAGTAAGCTAACCTTTTAAAATAATCAATGCTAAACTTAATAAAATAGTATGTACTCATAATCATCACTTTCTTATGACCCATTCACTTCTTCAGCTGTTAGAATATTGGTTTTGATCTGTATGTATTCAACAAGTATAAGGTACCTAACACTAAGTCACTCTACTTATATCTACTTGATTTCTTAAAGATAACTGAATTTATATTTTTTAATCAGTAATTCAAAACCCGTTGAAAAGATCAAACCCCAGTACACCCGCTCAGTCCTACCCTTTGAGTTATCTATAGCTTTGACCCTTTGGGTAACAATTCTTTTCATTTTAGTTTGTTTCATATGAATAATTATCATGTGCTTAATCTTTTTACTTCCCTACTTCCTTTTCTTTTCCTGTGTTTTCTGAAGTTTATCTATGGCCCTTTTGTGTCTGTCTTTATAGTTTTGAAGTACAAAATAATTATTAGTCGGTTTTGGAAGAAGTTTTCTATTCCCTCTAAAATGCCCGCAAGATGTTGTTTTTCTATGATAATTATCAGTAAAACACCTGCATAGTCCTCTGCAGCTCTGCCTCTCTAACATGAACCATTTGTTTATGTTCACTATCTGCAATAACCAAGATTCTGAGTGTTTTACTGTCATGGGGAAAAACTTTTTAGATCTCTTTTTGGAGCAGTTACTTTCTGATTGCATTCTAAGCTGAAATAAATATGTCACATTTTCTGCATTACCTTCTCCCAGGAAGGGAAGGAATTATTATTTCAGCATTTCATGCATACACCGTATTATATAGATCTGTAATTTCCAAACCTGATTGTTTTTCAGAATGGTTTTCAAAAAATACAGAACCCCATGGTGCCATCTAAACCTACTGAATCAGAATTCCTTAGGATAGAGCCTAGCAACTTCTTGTTGTAGTTTTGTTTGAGTTGGCTTTGACCTCCTTTGATAACGGTGATAGCCAGCCGGGAATGCAATTAGCTACAGTGGTGGCTTATACTTCTCAAACCAAATCTTCTAGCCAGAAAACTTAACACTAGTTTTCACTTATGTCTTGTTATATCCTGATATAGCTCTACTTAAATATATATATTTTACTGATTATTTTACAATTCCTAGGCACCTAGGATTGTAATACCAAACCTATCTTTGACTTTTTTTTTCTCTCCTGCCTTTGCCTCTCCAATTTCTATCCAGTCTCCAAAACATATTGATTTGATTTCCACGATATTTCTTTCATCTGTCTTCTTTACATTTCCCATGTAACTGCTCTAATTCAACTCCCATTTCTCTTGCGAAGACTTTTTCAAGAGCTTATTCTTCCTGACTCTGAGATCAATGCCACATAATCCATCCTATACCCTAATCTCAAAAAACCATGGCTTGACCTTAGCACGCTTTTTTCAAACATTTTTAACAGCTTTTCTCTTTTTCAATGAAAAGTGAGCATCCGTAGACTGATTGGCAATCAAAATTTACTATTACCTGCTCATGGTGTACTGTTTTAGCATTGTCTCCTCTTTTCCCTCTTCATACAACTACCTGTTAGTCTATTTATTTCTCTAAACATGCTCTGTACTTTTAGCTTTCATGCATTTGCTTACGGTCTCTTTTTCACTTGATTTGTCCCTCCACATTCCCTCTCTGTTCAGGTATTATATATATGTCAAAGTAACGTTCAAATGTCACATTCTTCAAAGCTTACTTGATCTCACATGGTTGCAATGATTCATTTGTCTTTACAATCTTATGGCTTTATGTTACAGATATTATGCACGTAGCTCTTCTGCCTTCATTGTTTGTAAGCTCCCTGAGAGTTGAAACTGCAAATTATTCAGCTTTCTTTGCTCCAGAATGCCTGGCACAATGCCATGCCCACAAGAGGGCTCAGTAATTTATAGAATAAATTGGTGGGTGCATGCATAAATGGCTATACTGAGAATCATAAAATAGCGGTAAAATGACTATCCAGGCATCACTAAAATTTGCTTACAAGATCCTAATGGGAGAAATTGAGAGTAATAGAGCAACAAACATATTATTATTATCTAAGAATTATTTCACTTTGATGAGATGAATAAGTGATTATCTCTGCCTGAACATATAATGACAGAGTGTGCAGAAAGCTCTACTTAGTGATTATTTAAAATGAATTTGTCTATCATAATATTTAGATGAATGAATTCCAAATATAAAATACTACATATACCTGGGCAAGATATTTTGTTTCTGTTTTTAAATAATTCTTATCTGGAAAATAACTATTTTTTTTAAAGATTTTATTTATTTATTCGACAGAGATAGAGACAGCCAGCGAGAGAGGGAACACAAGCAGGGGGAGTGGGAGAGGAAGAAGCAGGCTCCCAGCAGAGGAGCCCGATGTGGGGCTCGATCCCATAACGCTGGGATCACACCCTGAGCCGAAGGCAGACGCTTAACCGCTGTGCCACCCAGGCGCCCCTGAAAAATAACTATTTTTAATATTAGTTGGTAAATATTTATATAAATACCTGAAAGCAAATTACCCAATACATTCTCTACTGTTTCAGGCAAAAATAGGCCTTAAATTCTGCATTCATTATGCAGACCACCAGTAACTGGCTCTTCAAAGTAGTTGTCATTTACTGAGGAACAATGTTCCTGCCAAGTAATTTGAATTACTTGCCTCTTACGGAGTTTGTTTTCACTTATCTTAGATTATGATGTATCTTTGGCCTTTAGAGGTAGTAATATACATCTGCTATTGGTCTGCATAAGTCCAAATATTAAAAGTTTATGTTTAAAGTACTCAGCATGATTTTAAAGTGGGCAGGATTTGTAAATTTAATATTTCTGTTTCCAGCAAAGAGTAACAATTACTATGAAAGTATTCTACAAAGGAACTTCAGAAAATGTGATCTCCTCTAAAAAACACAATTCATTGTTTATGATTTCGAGTTAAAGATATATTTTCAAGTATTAGTTTAAATGAATAAATGACCTCTGAGGGTATTCATAGAATTCATATTCAGGTAACTAGAAGCAAATGATTGGAGTCTTAGCATTTTTCCTTATATTCCTTCCTTTCTGCTCATTGACAATCCTTGCTTCATAATTCTGCTCACTGTTATTCCTTCTTAGGCTGCCAGAAATGGCTGATGGACTATGCTCATTTTTTTGTTACCTTGGTAATGTTTTCTTCTCCCTTCATGTTATTAGTTTATTTATTTGGTTTTGGAGATATTATAATGTCCCTTAAAAAAACACCTATTGATTGCTGTGAAAGCTCTGGCTTCTTAATCGTTACACCAAATTTAATCCCTTCCATGAAACAAAATAACCTTATTCTATGGTGTTTCTTTTCTCCCCATTTAAAATGTTCCTGAACCTATAAAAAGAAAGTATGTAACATCAGTCTTTAATTTAAAAAAAAGAAAGAAAAGAAAAGAAAAGAAAAGAAAAGAAAAGAAAAGAAAAGAAAAAAACAGAGTATTGTATTTTTACTTTTATTTATTTCTGGCTTTTGACCTATATGCTATGTAATTGCCCTAGTATGAACTACATGAATATATAGGGTGATAGTTTTTATGTGTCTGAGAGCAAGTAAGAATTTAGTCCACTGAAACTGGAAAGATAGAAAATTCATTTTCTGTAGGAGGCAAGTTAGCCCATGTTCTTTTGTATATGAGCAGAAAAAACAACCTCGAAATAGACTAAACATTATAGAAGAAAGTTATTGGATTACGCAGCTCCACTCTAGGATAAACATGGCTTTGAGCAGGGCTGGATCCAGAAACACAAAGGATGCCATTAGGACTCCAGGTCTTTCCATTCTTCTCTTTCCTATGATTAGGCTTCCTTAAAAATGTACTTGTGGATTTAGGCTCACATTCTCCTTATGATTTGTGATCCTAGAGAACATAGTGGATGTTTTCTAATAGTACCAGCCACACAGGAACAACTCTGTCTGGCTCAGCAAAAGATTCTGGGTCTCATGTTGGTAATGTGGACAATGTGATTGACAGGTTTATCAAGTGGGAGGAACATTTTCCAGAACAAATTCATGTGGAATGACAAGTATGTAATATTGACTACAGGGAGGTATCAACCAGTAACTCCAAAGATGCACTGATAGGTAAACATTTGAGGAAAAAAGCAGCAAAATGGACCATCTGCTAACATATATTAAATACTCTAAAAGAGGACAAAAGGCTTATTGGAAAGAAGACTAATGACATTGAGAATTAGATTTTGCTAATAAGCGCTAATTTATTTTCTTTCCTAAGGTGAAGCATCCACTTCTTTGTATAATAAGTCTTTTTTTTTTTAAGATTTTATTTATTTATGTGACAGAGAGACAGCCAGTGAGAGAGGGAACACAAGCAGGGGGAGTGGGAGAGGAAGAAGCAGGCTCCCAGCCTAGGAGCCCGATGTGGGACTCGATCCCGGAACACCGGGACCACGCCCTGAGCCGAAGGCCGACGCTTAACAACTGCGCTACCCAGGTGCCCCGTATAATCAGTCTTTTTGACCAGAAAATAGTTTATATTATTTCCTCCCAATATGCTTCTCTCCTTTGAGAAATAACAGTCTTCACCCGTGTTTTCTCTCCTATCGAGAGCAATAGCTAACTGAAGGGGTTCAGAGATCTTTCCCATCAACTTTTCTTTACTCAACTAACCTACATGAATTTGCTTCACTCCTGCCTTTTAAATTTGTCTTGAATGCATTATCATCATCCTACCTGTCATGATATTAATTTAGGCTGTCAACATAGAGTACCTCTACTATTGATATTATCTCTGGATCTGTCTCAATGCCTACATTTTTCCCTTCCTACACGTGGTCACAAGGGTGGCAGCGCTAGAGAGCATATCTAATCAAGTTAATGGCTTCCCTTAAATTAAACTGTAGCTGAGTAGATGGCTTCTATCAACTACATTCCTGATATGGCACAGCTTTAATTGCGATAAGTTCCCTGACTTATCATTATACTTCATTGATACAGAAACGCTTGCACTTCCCTCAGTAGGTTGTCGTATTAGGTATCTCTGTGTATCGATAGCTCCAGTGCAAACAAAGTCAATAACTACCCTTCAGTTCTACTTCTCTGTACGTACTTGTGTATTACATTTTCACAGAGTATTTTATCTGTTTGTACACCTCGCTCTCATTATACATATTAGGCTCTGTTTCTTAAAGGTGCAATCTATGACCTTGCTACTCAAAATGGTATTCCATTGACCAGAAACATTAGGATTGCCAAAGAGTGGGTGAGTATTTATTTATTTATTTATTTATTTTAGAGGGAGAGAGAGAACATGCGGGGGGCAGGGGGTGGGGGCAAAGGGAGAAAGACAGAGAGAGAATCCTAAGCAGGCTCCATGCCCTGAATGGAGCCCTTGTGGGGTTCCATCTCATGACCCTGAGATTACAACCTGAGCCAAAATTGAGAGTTGGATGCTTGACAGACTGAGCCATCCAGGGGCCCCACCAATGAATCATTTAGAGATGAAGAATTTTGTAACTACCACAGGCCTAGTGAATCAGAATATGAATTTTAACAAAACCTGCAGGTGATTTAAATATACTTTAATTTCTGAGGAGCACCGATTTTTGACATAGTCTTTGTAGTTTAATAACAAGCATCTAGCAAATGTGTACTTATACCTGGTGAATAGTAGATGACTTACACATTTTGAATTGAATTAAAAGAAATTTATCCACAACATGATTTTTTTTTTTTTTTTTTTTGAGCCTTGGTAAAAGATTTGCACCTTCCTAGAAATACTGTACTGGGGAACTTGCCTCCTAAGAAAAGAAAGATCCTGTGAAAATGTTGTATTCCCAGACTACAGATTTAATACTTGGCCATATGTTTTCCTTCAAATCCCAGAAAACTTCTCTCTGTTTCTTCTAAGCTCACCATTACCCACGAAAGTGAAAGCAGCGATGAGGAAAAATGTAGGTAAGAGTTCAAGCTGAGCTGTCGCCTGTTGCCGGAGGTGGACTGCGCCATTTGGGGATGCCCTCCCCCTCGGAACCTGCGCTTGGACACCTGATTGCTTTAGCTCGTGGAAGAGGTACAGATTCAATGCGATCAGAGACGGGCACTTCCATTTCCTTTTTCTTGCTCCTTGCCTTCATTATTGGAACAAAGAGCAGAGCCCAGTAGGCCCAGTTTGTTGTACCAGTTAAGGCCAGACGTGACAGAAGACTCAGCCATGATGAACAAGCCAACGTGTAGCTGATAAACAGCTGACTAAAGATATGAGTGAGCCCCTCTAATACCAGGTAGTCAATACAACGATGAGCACAACTATTTATTGATGTACTGTTGTATGTCACTGAAGTTCAGTGGTTGTTTCTGATGTAATATTAGTGGGGCAATAGATCACTGCTACAGCAATGGAGTGCAGGTCCGGTACACTCAGTTTCAGTGGTGGTGCATTCACAACTTGAATAATTTTTATAGTGCTTAAATTTAACTATCAAGAAGTGTTCTCTATGCTTAAATATCTTAGTTACAAATCTTAATTATAGGAATAAAAATAGTTTATAAGTATAATAAAGTTGCTTTCAAAAGACTTTGTATCTCTAGGAATTTTGTTAGCATTCTTTATTTTCTTCCAATTGTACCATCCCCACCTCTATGTTCAGAAGGTCAGACAAGACTGCTTACTTAGTTATTAGGTAAGAGTTTCTGGCAAGAATACCCTCACACACACACACAGCAAATACATGAAATATCCATATTATATATAATACAGATATTGTTGCATATATATTACTTATATGTAATATATGTATTCAACCTATATTGTCAACAGACACATATCTATAGCAAGAAATTTGTTATAAGTGGAAATGAGTCCGTTGTACATGTAAATGCTTCTAACAAAGGAAAGACAGAAGGAAATTTTGTTATATAAGCATCTTTCTTGCTTTCTCATTAGGTTCTCATAATTCTTAATTGGGAAATCTATACTTCAGATTATACTTAGGTTGATTAATCCTTTATATCTTTCATATGATTTAAATCACATTTATTTTTTAAAAAGTTTGAGAAATCTAGTGACTCTGCTTGCGTCTTAATGATACCTAAGCGATGATTAGCTAAAGTATTTACAGAGTAATGAGGAAACAATGACAATTACTTGTGAATAAAGTTATATACTAATGCAATTAAAGCATTTTAGTTAGCCATTGGCCAGGGTCTAGGGATAGAGGGTGGTAAGGTGGATTAGGCAACAGCTGGGAGTTATCACCCCATGCTCACAGCAGCTGTGGAATGGATTTATCACTGATTTGTGATATTTTCTTCTATCATACTCTTAGGTCATTCTGTAATGTACAGTATATATAGTTTGCATTTATCAGTTCCAGCTTTGCCTGAGTCTACTATTTACTCCAAAATTTTCCAAAATTAGATTATAACAACTGCATCTTTAATCAGTGAGGAGTATAATTTTCTTGCTTACACTAATGAAAGCAAAGTAAATGTTATTAATGTAGCTTATATATTTTTAATTACAGAACTACAAAATATGTTTCATTTATCTTCTAGATAGTTTTAATACTCACCTATGTACAATAAAATAATTGTGGTTTATTTGTTTTCCTTGAATGAATCTCCTAGTACATCTATGACAACAATTCAAGGAAGAAACATGAAAATACTTTTTATGATGTTTGTTTTCTCTACATTTCTATAAACTAAGATTTTCATGCTACAAGAAGCTTACTCATATTTTCAAAGAAAAATGTGAAGTGAGGGTTGATTTACTTTCTTCTTTAAAGTGGTAACTATTTGCTAAAAACTACGTGACTTATGTGTAAGAAAGTAGAGGCTTCAAGATTATGTTAGCAAAATCTGAAAGAAACATAGAACTTACCAAATGACAATGACACTAAACAATTATGAAATATGACCTATTATAATCATATAAAGTAATTACTTATAAATTAATCCATCTTCAATTCAAATCATGCAAGCATGTTATTAAGAGAAAAGATGTACTTAAAACTGCATATATTTGAATATTTCAGAATTGTTATTTATATCAACATGATGGCTGATATCTATTGTCCATTACAATTTTGAGAAAATTTCTAAAAAAGTCAGTATTTTATTTACTTTTTTCAGGAATTTAATATCCTTTATGACTTTATTATTTAATATCTACTTATGTAGTATTCATCCAATGTTCAGAAATTCTTAATATTTTGCCTACTTTCTGGCTGCAGAAAACCAACAAATTTCTTAGCCTATCTACGTACAGAGAGCCATAAGTCAGACCAATACTCTAAGAGTGTAAAAGTGATGCAATTCTCACTTAATCAATTGCTGTGCCTCTACTCAGGAATTGATCTATTTCAGTACAAATTGTAAAATACTGTATCAACCAGGTCAGTTGGATTATACAAGAACTATATTCTGATATAGAAGAAAACAGGAAAGCTGGAGAAATTAAAGACAAAAATCAACCATTCAACCAAAGCAAACATACAAGCAAAAGATAAAACACACAAAAAAATGAGCCTAAATATTGAGCTGTTACCCAAAGTATCTTTTTCATTTATATAATGATTTTTCATGTATAAATTGGGTTATATTTTCAAATATATCTTTACTTCATCTGCTGATAATATAAACCAACTGAGTAGCATTGTTGTGTTATATACGATTCTTGTTTTTCCCTTCAAATCTTTATCAATTATGGAAACTAAACAATAAATTTTGCAATATATTGTTAATCTTGGTTGCAAATAAGTAACAGACAACAAAATATAGATTATCAATTATATCATTTAAAAAATCATTAATAAAAATTTATTGACTTTTTTTAAAGATTTTATTTATTTATTTGACAGAGAGAGAGACAGCCAGTAAGAGAGGGAACACAAGCAGGGGGAGTGGGAGAGGAAGAAGCAGGCTCCCAGCGGAGCAGGGTGCCCGATGAGGGGCTTGATCCCAGGACCCTGGGATCAGGCCCTGAGCCAAAGGCAGATGCTTAATGACTGAGCCACCCAGGCGCCCCAAAAATTTATTGACTTTTATATCACACATTTATCTTCATACAATTTGCTTCATCTTGCCTCTTTGTGCTTTGTAATTTCAGAAATCAGCAAGATAAATGTCAAAATAAAATTTTACATTAGGTAGAAATTATAAGTTTGACTTTCCTAATTAAAAATTGTTTTGAAAGAAATGGCAAAAAGGAATGCTAGTATGCTGAGGAAATATTCAGGCTCCAGATAATCTGTCTAGAGTCAAAAAAAAAAAAAAAGTTGTTCATGGAAGTTTCTTCATAACAAGATAAACAAAATTTGAAACCTCATGCAGCCTCCTGAGTCATAATAAGCATGTTAAAAGTTGAAAAAGTAAATTATTTTCATACCGTTATTTTGTGGCATTCTACACAATGCCTATGTATTAGGGATAAAATTGGTATGCTTCTTTCAGACATGAATACAAATAATTTATTCAAATAAAGTCCAATACTTGATTAGGTCAAAAGGAGAGGGAGAAAATATATCTTATGACTTCAAGATAAACAATCAAGGGACTGATGAAACAGGAAAAGAAAAAGCTTTTAAAAGCCAACCACAGAAATCTTCTTGCCAATAATCCTCTATTATCCAAGTGGGGGATCATGAGTTAGAGTCCTCCTGCCAGTACAAAGATAAATTGTAGTCCAAGATTTCTATGCCAAGAAATATCCAGAGATGAAATCAAAAATATCCCAGGAGGTTAAAAGAAGAACACTTTCAAAGTGTTTTCAACAGAGCAGCTGGCGTCATCAAATGGTCAGAGAAATCTTAGGCTGCATGGCTGCTATGACTTTATTGTTGGGTTCACCTGCTTCATGGTTGATGGAATCTCTATCCTTAATGCTGCTTGTCTAGACTTAAGTATTTAAGGAAGTGTTCTGACAATCCCAGTAAAAACCTTAGGTCTTCAAAAAGGGGCATACTAAAATATTTTAACAATTTGTCCAACATCATTCTGCCATCATCTAAAATAAAGCAACATGTTCCAGTTATTCAATTCCTTAATTTCAGAAGTTTCTGTCTTCAGATATTTATTTTCCCAAAGAAGAGAAAATCATCCACATATAAATTTAGATTTTCCGTTGGCCAGAATGCTATATTGCAGGAGTAAGCAGCATAGGTCATTTCACATCAGTTGGCGGCTTTAGATGTTGAAATGCAAAATGGCCACCTGAGATCTGGTAAGTAGAGTAATAGTGACGCACATCTAATCTAGAATGAGCAGGTGTAAGTTTGTAGAGCATATCCGTAAGCATCATTACAAAAGCAGAATAATGCTTACATGGAAATGAGTTCTATGGTTAGTGGAGATAGACAGATGTCAAAATGGAAACCATTTGTCCTAAGGGGTTAAGAGCTGTTGTGTCAAAATACTCTGGTATTACACTCATTTCCATAGTCAGTATTAACTAAGAGACCATGGACAAATTAACATCTCTAAGCCCTAAATTCTTCATATTTAAAATCAGGATAATGATTGAGTCTGCCTCAGAGGATTGTTGAGAACATTAAATAAGTTCCTGTGGGTTTAACATTTAGTACAATGCCTGGCATATTATAGTTTTACACACAAATAGAACATGTTTTATATCTATTATATTTTATCATTTATTGAGTGCCTAATATATACCTGATAAATTATTTTGTAATTTAATGAAACTATTTCAAATCATTACAATAGCCCCACAGGTTGATGTAAATAGCCCCATTATATAGATGTGGAACTCTACGATCAGAAGGGGTTTGTTGCCCAAATTTACATGGCCATTAAGTAGTTCATGACAATGGGGCCTGTACCTGTCTGATTATTTTTTGTACCACAGGTACAAAAAGTGGAAGCAAGAGTTCCGACAGTAAATTAAACCTCAATTGTATGTGACCTTTTCAGACCTAGTTGGAACCCCGTTGTGGATCTCATACCTTCTGTATAATTCTGGAAGAACACCTGCCTCTTGTTTCCAAATATTATTCCTATTTACATGACACAATAAATTTTGCATGGCAAAATGTGACTTCTCTAAGTTAAACACTTGTTCTACAAATGTGTCTCTCTGTTAGTACACAAATATTCCCAAAGAATGATGAGCTAGAAGAAACTGACAGTGACTCCTAGTACTTGTATTTTTTTTTTGTTTGTTTAAGAATTCTTTCCTTGTTTTCATAGTTTCTGGAGAAGATTCATAGCAAGGCAAGGAATACCAAGTGCCTAAAACAGTGGAAGTGAAAATAACTCAGATCACCGAGATAAATTTCTCGTTTTAAAATAATTCTCAATGCCTATTGTGTCCTTTAAAGCAACTCTATTACTACAAATCCCTGTTGAGGCTCTGTTTCCTGAATATGAAATACTTTAAATTTTACTATGAAGGCAGCCAGAAAACTCTTAGACTCAAACTGCCAAAGCGGCAGTGAAGTCCATCAAACCATGTGCTTCAAAACAACTTCCTATAAAACTCTTTTTATAAAAGAGATATGAAGGGTGCTTTCAAGAATGTTCTGGTAAGCACCAGATTTATCATCTCAAGTAGTAATGTCCCATAAGATCACCTCGTCTATTCTAATGTATATTTACATTTGTGGTGAGGGAGGAAAAAAACCTAGACTTGAAACAAAGAATTTGGATACATAAAGAAATTTTCTGAAAATGTCATGAGTATAACAATATTTAACCATTTCAAAATGGCTACGAGAAAAGTATAAATTCAAAAGTGAGATATTCACAATTACATATTTTGCTAAATTTTGTAAATCTTTTCCTCATATGGTAAGTGCAGGTCTTCGTTTGGAAGTCGTTACAATCAAAATGGTTCCAATACAGACAGAGTATTAATAATATTCAGATGAAATCGCAGTAAAAGAAATAAACCAGAAAGTTTATATCACTAAAAAATGGAAGCAGATTTTCAAAACTCCAGACAAAACTCTTAATGACAAGGGGAGAATTTCTACTAGTTTAAGTGTCAAAGCTTAGCTGTTGAGATGCCTGTTTCCTTCTTTACATCTTCTTGTCACAGTTGAAAATGAGGCAGAAAAATCTTAAAGGCTCAAAACATCATACAAGTTAAGATTTTTCTGACTCCTGTTGGGACCATAGAAACCATCAAGCCGTTACGGTACGTTCTGTATAGAACAAGTAATGAGGTGAGAAGCAGCTCCAGTTCTATTTCCTCTGAGTTGGAAAACATGTGGAGCAGAAACTGGACAGACACAAAGTCAGCCATGAGCCACATGCCATTGTCTGAACTCTGAGACAAGAAAGCATTACACATGCGCACATCTGCACAAGACCATATGCTTCCCAGATTTCGGCTACGGAAGAAACTAATTTGTTATGATTCAGGGGAACACAACAGATTCCTTAGTACAGCTGCAGAATGTGAACCATAGAGAAGAAGCTACAGGGACTAAAGTCACAATGAATTGCTAATAGCAATTGCACATTTCAAAACTGAAAACTCTTTGGAATATATTTATATTGTTTCAGACCAATCGCTCTTTCTGCCCCCCTGTGTTTTTATGTCAGGTAGTATAATCCTTCCTTGGGTTTCACAATTCTAAAGCACAGTGCCAAATGCCATGTGGTCTTAATAAAAATTAATCTGACTTTCAGCAGAAAAACCAGAGAAGACTTTTTTTTCTTTTAGATTCCTTTCTTAATAAATTTCTCTCCTAAATATTTATAGTTGTATCTGTTACTTAAAATATATGCCACATAGTATTATTAACATAATTTAATATTGTGTGTGTGTGTGTGGTGGGTATGTGTGTGTAGTATATAAATAGGACTCTTGGCCATTTAAAATTCTTAAATACTGTCTCCTCTGAATAGTTCAAATCTAGTCAAAAGCGTGGGTGCTCAAAATTTGCCTGCCTGGTGGGATTCCTCAAAATACCTTGCCCACAGACCCATGTTCCAAGTGGGGACCTAAGCCTCTTCTTTCAAACCTGCCAACACCGAGATACCATGTTGAATTTATACCCTCAATTTATCCTCTCATAATTCAATTTTAAACTGGTAAATATTTTTACAAATCAAACAACTAGTTTCTCAAAAAAAAAGTTGCCAGGGGATGACCCAAAAGACAGAAGGAGAAGTGCCGAATCTCTTGAAGCAACTTCCTCTAGACATCTAAAGATTTCCAGAGCAGCACTGATTTTACCTATTTAAAGACTAAGCTTTGTAGCAAGATTTCTTTTAAATACAAGGATATGTTTCTTAAAGAATTTTTTGGAAAATTCGGAGACACACACACACACACACACACACACACAAAACCCAGAACTCAAAACCCAAAGTTAGATGACATTAAATGAATTGCTGAAGTCAAACGATGTATTAGTGATGGAACTAAACTTACACGTCTGTTCCCATGTCATGTACAGCACCCAAATGTAGGCATCTTACTGATTTCCTTTTTTTCTAGAATAAACTAAGAAGCCTCCTAGGTATGCATAGCCTACTTTCTCCCATGCATTCGGTTGATTCCAATATATTTCAACCTAGGTTTAAAATAAAAGTTCAAAAGTCAATAAGAGGTAACCCAGTGCTTAGAGCTATTAAATAAATACAGGAAACTCATAGAAAACAACGTATGTGTTTTAGCAATGTACCCTTGAGCACCAAACTAAGAAAATAAGGTTATAAATACCAATAAAATAATTTTGACTTCTATATACTTGTGTCAATTGCACTCCCTTTATTTACCATTCTAAATGTCCAAATGAAAAAGGTACGGTCTTACAGAGTAATATTGTAGAACTCAGAAATGTTCTTACAATTTAAATATTTCAATATGACAAATTTGTTCAGAGACATAATTGTCTTTTCAAATATATTTCCTTCGTTAGTTTGTTTTTTCAGCACTCTTGTCGCATCTGTACATCAAGACAAAATGTCATTTCCAAACCCACCCTTTAGATGTATTTAACTAGGCTTTTAAAGCAATTGAGAAGAGTGTCGTAACTGCCTCAATTGAGAAGCTTAAAGCAGGAGAACCAAAATAAAGTGATTTACAGTCTAGAATTATTTGCAGAAAGTTTTAGAGTAAGATAAACTTCTAGAAGTCTGATGTTCAATACATATTTTAAAGTTCTGAAGTATTTTGTCCAACTAAAACTAAGGTACACTGGCAAACCGGGCAGTCAGTTTACTTAAGCTTGAAAATTCCATTTCATTCAAATTGGATACAGTAGTTAAGTAAAACAATGGGGCTTTTATTTTCTGCCACATGTTATTTTTTTTAAGAAAACGTATACAAACGCTGTCATATGAGCAGCCTGTTTGCCTGCTCAGTGCAAGGTTTTATGTTTCTGAAAGGCCTCCACCCCCATCTCTTAATGCTGAAAATAAATCAATTTCATCTGTTGGTTGTTTTATTTCTAGGGTTTTTTTTTCCCCCTGCTTCCTTTTAGGCCAGTTTCCACAAAGCCATATGGCAGCTGAGAAAAGGAAAGCAATGGGCAGTATTTTCAGATCTGAACAAAAGGGGCTGTGGTGTCAAAGCGGCCCATGAATGCATGGGACACAGTCATGTAGAGAAGGGCCCCAGCCCTGTCAGGGAGGACCAAAGGGAAGGCTGATGGAGCTGCCACTGCTTAAACAGAGAACTGGTGAGTGCCTTCCTCTCTCACGTCACCCACTTTCGTCTACCCCCACTCTTACCACTTGCAGTTGGTTTGGTGCCAAAATCCCATTAGCTATATTAATGACATATGGTTGGAGGAAGTGCGTGGCAGGACAATAAAGGCACAAATTGAGCATTCTTTCTTTTCATTTCTGATATTTGTATCACAGGATGCCAGAATCCCAACAAAGATTATGTCCGTCACATTTTTTAGAGCTCAAAATGCACTACAGAAAAGAGTCCATAAAACATAATGACTTGTCCCTCGCCTTCTCCAGTCGAACCCTTCTGTTCTCTAGTAATACCAAATACTAGGTAGCTGGCTGCGCATTTAAAGAAAAGAACATGTTCTTAGGCTTTAAATTTTCAAATCTTAAAAAGTTTTGATAAAGGGACTTGAAGTTCTGATGCAGGGACGTTCAGAATTTCCCGATCTCACTGACTACACAGGCACAGACCTGCGAGCACAGGCAGACAGGAACTTTTTTTTTTTTTAAGATTTTATTTATTTATTCGACAGAGATAGAGACAGCCAGCGAGAGAGGGAACACAAGCAAGGGGAGTGGGAGAGGAAGAAGCAGGCTCATAGCGGAGGAGCCCGATGTGGGGCTCGATCCCACAACGCTGGGATCACGCCCCTAGCCGAAGGCAGACACTTGACCACTGTGCCACCCAGGCGCCCCAGACAGGAACTTTTGAAACAGTTAAGCTTCAAATCTTTTTTAGGCATGTGAAACAACTGCATAGCAAAGAAAACATTTTGGTGATCACCATTTAGAAGAACAAGTCACGATGTACACAATGACAAGGACACAAAATTTTCACAGAAAGGAGTAAATAAATATACATGGTATTGGCGCCCACACCAGTGCCTTACACAGAACTTGATGTTCACACTGGCAGGTGGTTAATAAGATGAAAAAAAGTTGGGGATGCATAATACCTATTCTTGCCAAAGAGAGAGAACTCTGAAAGAGAGGAAAACGAGATGGAAGAACAGCGCCTACGCACACACGTGTGTATCCCTTTAATGCCCGTTGCTTTAAAATCATGGCCAAATTGGAATGTACAACTGCGATTGCTTCTAATCCTGCCCAGCAGGATCCTTTATGGAATTCTTTACTCAGTAATTGGATAGTATAATTATTATTTAAAGAAGTAATACGCATTTAAATATTTAGGTCGTAAAAGAATTAGAAGTATGGGGGAAGAGGTTAATGGATAATTAATTATCTACCATTAGAAAAAATACTGACGGCTGACGACAGGAAAAATAGCAGCCCTGGGACTTGGGCAGAGATAATGGTGATCTAAATAAAAGGGCTCGTGGTGGGTGCTTCGAAGTGATCGATCTATACCTGTAGCCCCCCATCTACAGCGCCTATGTGAATTTCGCTGGCACTGCACGTATAGGTACCAAAGTACCGAAGTCTGCTCCAACAATCCGCAAACTGAGCGGCTTACACAGCATTAATTCTAACTTCACTCACGAAGCTGCTGTTCGGTCAGTTTGTCAGGGACCGCTCATCCCTACTCCAGTCAGGGTCCGCGGGGCAGGTTTGAACACTGAGTGCCGGAATCATGTGAAGACTCGCTCACTCAGATAATATACTGATGCTAACTGTTGGCTGAGACTTCCCCTGGATCTGGGGCTGCGTCTGGAACACCTACACCTGGCGGGTCCTTGTGGCCGTTTGGCTTCTGCACAGCACTGTGGATCTTTTCGAAGATCAAGAATCCCAGAGGAGGAAGCTGAAGCGTTATTTCCTTTTAATATTTAGTCATGGAAGTCACATAGTGTCAGATTTGCCGGAGTTGAGCCTCACCAAATTCAAGAGAGAAAACCATGAGATCCACTTCTCCATTGCAGAAAGATCATTTAAGATAGACTATATTGATGTGAACATCTTTAGAAATTACTGTCACGACAGCACTTCATTTGTGTGAGGAAATAAATCTATATTTGATTAAGCCATCCTAGCCAAATCTCTCTAGCATGCATATATTCTGTTATAGATACCTATTGCATATGTTTTTGTTTGTTTCCATGTTTAACATGTGTCCTCTACTAGACGGTAAACTCTAGTAGGGCAGAGATTATTTCCTATTGTACTCCCTGTGTTGTTTTCAGTAGCTGTTAATTTCAATAAGACTTTGTTGAAATGTACCCTGACACCGTAGAGAGAAGGCTGAGAGCTTTGGGAGTTAATCATCTTTCCCTGTGGTCTACTACGGAGTCCCATGTTGCAATTCCCTGACTCACCGTCACCAGGATGGAGACGACTGGGCCTGGTCTACTCCTGAACCTTGAAGGTGGGCCACGCTCTTAGAATGCTCAGGAATTACGAGTGGTTTTTGTGTGTGTCAGCACAGACTCTGAAAACAAACCACCAAAAAATGAACACAATTTCTTGGCAATAACTTTCTAAGGACATTTTATTGGCAAGTTCAGTCTGCTCTACAATTTCCTAATGAAAGCAATTTTCAAGTAACCCTGAACTTGTACAGTAGAGCGAATTGGAAGAGGTAAGAAGGATTTAAATTCAGGTAGTATGGCATGATAATGTTTGAATTTTGTATAAAAGACCATGAAAAACAATGTCAACGTGGAAAACTCTCAAATAATATGCCCACAAAGCATTAAAAAAATAGTAGTAATGTCATTAGTAGCTTTACATTTGCTAGTAATAAGACAAACTGTGACTACGATTATCAGATGTATTGTTTAAAGTGGTTTTGTTATGATTTCATGCATTGGACTGCATAGTATTTACTCTCATGTTTTTTCTGAAGTATAAATTCAAGGATGGAAAAAAAAGTGTCTCATAGAAAAAAGTGAAACTTTTTTTTCCCCTTATGACACGTGTGATTACCTCATCCTCTAAAGAATTTGTGTTGTAAATACTGGATTTATAGCAACACCTCAGATAATTACAGTTTTAGGGGTATTGAGCAGGGAAAGAATTGCTGATTGTTCGCACAATGCCCTCTTTTATTCAGTATTAGTCTCAGAAGAATGTGACGATATAGGTTAGCCATGTTTATGTTGTCCTTAAGGAGAAAAAAGTTTATATTTTTTAGAGAGCAATATTCTTTTAACAAGCTAAACCAACTTGTAAGAAAGAAATAAAGCCTTATAAAAATTGGAATAAATGTCTTCAAACCAATATGTTATTTGAAACACTGTTTTACATGGTACATTCATTTTTGTCTTACCATCACATAACTCTGCAAATAGCTATTGAATTCAAGCTGTCTCAAGGGTAAAAGCATAAAGCTGAATGTTTCTGTTGGATTTAGCTGAGCTCAAAGAACGTCTGGATTTGTTGGTCGTGGCATTCCCTCTTAAACCCTCAAGTGTCTGTTTGAACCCAGTTATACCAGAACAATTCAACAATTCAGGGTTTTCTCTTACGTGTAAAAACATCTGTTTACATGGCTTATGTTTGGTTGAATATAAGCATATTACCATTTACTGAGAAAAAAAAACACACGACAAGATGGTATATAGCTTTTGTACCTAGTAATCTTTATTCTATTCTTATGCTTCAATACTTTAATAAATTATAGGATATAGTCTAATTCTCTTTGCTTTGAACTATTTCTGGTAATAAGTAGTCAATCAGAAAACAGATTTTAAAACCAATCCTTACAAAAAAATATTTTTAAAAACGCTATTTGTTATTAACGTAAGCATAAGAGCAAATATATCATCAGGCACATTAGCATTGTTACATCCACTTGTCTATAGATTTTGTAAAACTCAAATGGAGAGAGAAAACAGATTATAAGATGACAACTTATTATACAGACATATTTTTCTTTACTCACAGGTTGTGCTACAACCACCATACCTATATAAACAGAAGAATGGAATACCAACCAATAAAAGTAGGTTACAAACAAGGGAGATGGAGTTTACTTCTTTTATTTCCTCATCTGATATTTACTGATCCTTCTCCTAGCTTGTAAATTTCGTGGTTTGACCTTTCCAAAGCATGTAAAAGAAAGTAAGCAGGAAAGGACTGAAAAGTACTTACTTCACTTATATTGCTACAGTGTTACATCATCAGCAGTTTCTAGATTTCGAACGTATCTGAAAAGATTAGCCAGTCAGCATTATTACAATCTTGAGGTAGACATATTTTGTGCAATCTGAATGCAAAAATAAGACGAGTCTCAAACTAATAATGCACACTGGAGATAAATTCCTCTTCACTTGAGAGTTCTGCGAACACCAAATCTGCATAAACTGAAGAATGTAATTCATGAGATGAAGCAGTTTTGCTCCTGTATCATTTTTGTGTGTGTTTGTTTTTGTTTTTGTTTTGTTGTTGCTGTTACTGCTGTTGTTTTAATTCTTTAACCCTGGGGATATCTGACCTACAATTCCCATGGCCTGGGTGCAAGACATTCTGTTGCTGGTCATTCGCCACTCCTTTCTTATCCCTTGGGCATCTCATAGTTTGACCAGTTTTTTAGCCCAAGGTATTTGCACCTTTTCAGTTGGGTCCCTTTGATAGAATCAAAATTGACCCTTCTCTGGTTATTTTTCATGACTGAACCCATTTGGGGCATGTATACTCCAACATCCTTTTTTTTTTTTTTTTTTTTGGCAGTAAAATCTTTGAGTGTATACTGACTTCCTATGTGCCCATCACCTCTTCACTCTTATTTGTGTGGCCTCAGTTCTGGTTCTTAAGTGAGTCTGAAGGAACATTTATCAAGCTCTCTTCTTGGTCACTTAGAAGACTTCTTTCTACTTGAAATAAGGGGCAAGGACCTGACTGTCCCAGCCCTTTAGATCAAGGATGACTGTTGGGAAGGACTCAGGGTGCAAAAAGTTCCCCATGTAAAATAGATTTCTCACGTTTAACCGGCCTACTCTCTGCCTCATAATCTCTTCCACAGGCTGTTAAAGATAAAAGCCACTTTATTCTGGTCAGCATCGTCTAGACTCTTCAGCTGAGACTGAAAGGAAAAGAATTGTATAGAATCCTGTTGCATCCTTACACGCACCGTACTTACACTCTGATGTACGTTAGCAGGTCTAGATAACCCACTGAAGGAAAGTGACTTGTCCAAAATAATAAAACATGAGATTGTTTTGATGCCCTGACAACAAATAGAGGGATTTTGCCAAGTCTTTTTTTTTTTTTTTTAAGATTTTATTTATTTATTTGACAGGGATAGAGACAACCAGCGAGAGAGGGAACACAAGCAGGGAGAGTGGGAGAGGAAGAAGCAGGCTCATAGCGGAGGAGCCTGATGTGGGGCTCGATCCCATAACGCCGGGATCACGCCCTGAGCCGAAGGCAGACGCTTAACCGCTGTGCCACCCAGGCACCCCTGCCAAGTCTTAAGTAAACAACTGTTTTTACTGGTACATGGAAGGCAGATTAACATTCCTTGGACAGGCAGAGGAGTATCTCTTGAGCCTATGGCTCTTGAGTAGATGTGATAGGTCAATGCAGACAATTTAATTATATTTAATTATATTGTAAGAACCATAAAGGAGATAGTTAACATTTTTCTCATTTTACGAAGAAGTAAACCGACACATAGGAAGCTAATGTCTATTTCCAGAATAAGTTATTAAGTAACAGGGCAAAACTGTTTCATCCAAAGCTTGCCCTTTCAAGGACAACTTGCTGCCTCTTCACAGACTAGGAAGTTTTTATTCACTATTACTATAGTTTCAGAAATTTAGAATGAGTTCTTTGGTCCAAAAATATGTGCCCCATTAAACATTGTCTATTTTCTCTAAAGCCTGTATTACATATCTACTTGGGCTACCATCGTGCTGACATGCGTATGCTTAGAATTCTCAGCAACAAGTAGTAAAGTAATTTTGGAGATCATATAGCTTGAAGATCATATAACTTCGAGAAAGTAAACAGTAAAAAACAGTAAACAGTAAAAAATTAGAGTACAATATGGCTAAATGATGTATTTTGGGTTAATCCAAAGTAATTGTGCCAAAAATGTTCCAGTTAGGGGCTAGGGAAGCAATCAGTTGCTGATGTAATCGCAGGGGGCATGTGACCACAGTGACAGGGATAGGACTGAGGGGACAAGTTTCCTACGTCATAGGCCTTGTGATCAACTGTGGATCCTTAGCAATGTTTTGTTAGTTTGAAAAACCTTCAATTTAAGAAATTACTAATTGCTTCTTGTTTATCTTGCTTAATTGACCTCTTTAGTCAAAGCAGCAAAGGCAGAATTGAGTGAAATGATTAGATTGCGTTCACATTTCACATACACAAAAAAATTCTGTGATTTTGTGATTCACTTGGTTCCACTGTTATTGCTATGGCCGGAATGTGTCCCTTCAAATTCCTATATTGAATTTCTAACGCCGATGGATGGTATTAGGAGATGGGACCTTTGGAAGGTGATTAGGCCATGAGGGTGGAGCCCTCATAAAATGGGACTGATGACCTATTTGATAAAGGAGATCCTACAGAGCTTCCTTGCCCCTGCTACCATGAAGATAAAATGAGAAGTCTGCAACCCAGGAGAAGGCCCTCTTATGACAATGCTGGAGCCCCGATCTCAGACTTCCAGCCTTCGGGGCTAGGAGAAATAAATTTCTGTTATTTATAAGCTACCCAGTCTATAATATTTTGTTATAGCAACCTGAATGAACTAAGACAGGTATAAATGTGAAAAAAACAAAACAAAACCCTGAATTTTCAGATGTGAATCTTTGAGTAGAAACTTCGATTTCTCATTATTTTTCGTAATATTTTTGTTGGCTTTTGATGTAAATGACACACTTGTTCATTTATGGTCAAATGCAGCCTTTGGTTCTCAAGTCTTTTTCTTGCCTACAGCAATGTCACCTAAACATACTTACTTAAAATTTAATTGTAGTAGTAAGTTAAAAAATAAATTATAAGTGGACTACAGTGACTTTTAAGTTAGTGATTGATCCTAATGGGTTACTCTAGATTGACACCTGATCAATTTAGCGTTTTCGACGAAACATCATTTTTAAAATTTCATCCCTTGGGATAAAGCTTTCACTAAGAAAATAGACTAAATCTGTGTTGCTTTAATCATTTAAATTAGCTAGGGAAAAGGGAGGTATTACCGTGGCGTGACATGCAAGTGAAGTTCATTGCCAGGGTGAGTAATAACTATTGTCTAAGAGCTATCTGGAGAAAAAATGAGATGGTGCAATTCACAGGGGTTTAAGTTTCTGTTAAGAAAATAATAAAACTTTCTTCCAATGTATTTCCCTTCCTCTCTGTCCTAATTTCATAAACCATGATCAAAATTGCAAGTTTGGCATCTTAAGTCTCTGTGGCCGTAACAATTTTTTCCAGCTAGTAACAGATTCATTTCTGCTAAAATTCTATTACTCTAAGCAATTTCTCTCAAGGATTGTAACAATTCCTCTGAAAACAGATCAGCAGCTTTCAGTATACTCTTACTTCATCTAACTGGAACAAGGTCCACTTCTGGTAAATCCTGCGACTGGATGTGACAGGAATAGAAAACTCTATTTCAGCACCTTGCAGAGTATGATGAAAGGCATTTGGAAGGTGGTTGGGATTGGTTTTGTTTTTGTTTTTTGTTTTGTTTTGTTTTCAGTCTTTCTCTTAGAATTAACTTTTGTTCCATTTTATTTTTAGTCATGCTTTAAAATGGCTGCTCTTATATTTTAAGCTAAAATAAAATAAAGTAATAAAGGAAAGTTCTCTTTCCAATGTTTACTGAACATACAAAGCAATGTAAACAAAGACCTTTTAGAAATACTTTTAAATTATTGCATTAAAAGAGGTTCAGAAAGAAACTGCTGAATTCTGCATTCAGGTATACTCATGTGCAAGTTCCAAACACACATATACATACTCAAAGGCCGATACTGCGGGTACTAACATTGAAAAGAAAAAAAAACCAGTCTGAATGTAAATCTGAAAAAGGAGAGAGAATAGAAGAAAAAAGGCAGGGCAGAAAGAAAGAGATAGATGAGCTCAAATCATTTCAAGTGTATTTACTTTAACACTTTACAATAGTTTGATGAAATTATTTAACGTTTAATTTAGTCAAGAAAGTTAATTTAAAGAAAGTTCAACTGAAAGTTTAATTTAAATGAAAACAATCGTGTAAAGCACATCTATCCTCAAGATAGTTAAATGCAGGGAGGTAGTAATTACCGCTTTATGAGGAATCTAAATGATCTGCCCCAGGCTGTAGAGCCAAGAAGTGGTACAACCAGGTTTGTGGCAAATTAAAAAAGAAAGAAAGAAAGAGAGAGAGAAGGAGACAAAAAAGAAAAGAAGAAAAAGGAATCTAACATCTGAAGTTGGTTGATTGGAATTGATATCGATTTTCTAAAAGTCTTTAAAATCATTAAAAATTCTTTAAAAATCTTTCAGGATATATTCCAAATAATTCATTACAGTGCTCATAATCATCTTTGTAAGGATTACAGAGCAGCGCATATACAGGTGTATGGGGAGGCTTTCTATGCCTTTCTCCCGTCTCCTTTCTTCTCTTCCCTTTCCCCTTTATTTTCCTTTTCCCTGTGTCCTGCTCGTCTTCCTCTTCCCCCTGTTCAGAAGAGCTACCATTTATTTAGTACTTGGTAGCTTTACTAATGTTCCTGTCCAGTGCTGAGTGTTTACATATGATATCCGGTGCCATCTCCAAAGCTATGCTACATTGTAATTTTTACTACTCACAAACAAGGACATGGAGACTCAGTCTGGAGAAGAGCTAACCCTAGTGCTGTACTCTTTATGCCACACATTGTATTACAAAATGTCACAACCCCAGTGAACAGTTGCAAAGAAGTCAATACATACAGTGTGCCAAAATAAACAAATATTGATTTCTTTTTTTTTTTAAACTTTTAACTCTAGGAGTTAGAGCTTGGGTTAGTTAGTAGATATGGCAGGACATTACAAGGTAAGAAGTATAAAGTATAGGATATTCCCTACACTTGTCAACAATCTAGGGTTTTGGGGGTGCCTGAGTGGCTCAGTCGGTTAAGTAACAGACTCTTGATTTCAGCTCAGGTGCTGATCTCGGGGTCATGGGATCCAGCCCCACTTCAGGCTCCGTGCTCATTAGAGTCTGCTTGAGATTTTCTCTCTTTCCCTCTCCCGCTGTCCCTTCCCCTGCTCACACACTCTCTCTCTAAATAAATAAAATCTTAAAAAAACAAAAACAACAATCTAGGGTGTTTAGAAGTCAGAGTAAGTACTATTTTGAATTCTGCAGACTGCTTAAGAATTGTCTTTTAACCATTTCCACTAACTTTAAAGAGAGTGAGTAGGACCACAATGGTTTGAAAGACTAACAAAATTGCCCCTCTTGATTAGAATAGTTGGGCTACATTAATAAGCCATATTTTTATACTAATTAGCTCCACACTGCATGAAGTTAAAATAAAAGTGAGCAATCTGGGGATATTTAGACAGTCAGTCTGAATAATTCTTGCCTGCATATTGGGAGTTTTAAAAAATGTGCACATTAGAACACTAAATATTTTCACACTATGTAGAATTAAAAGAGATTAAATATATAAATAGACATATATATGTTTATTTTCTGTCTTCAAACCTTTTACACTTCAGGCAAAAATGTTATACTGCAAAAATGTTAACTCCCAAAAAGTTTAATGTAATAAAATTAACCAATTAGCAATGTGTAACAAAAATACTTAAAGAGGCTATATAAATCCAATTAAACAAAATAGTCATAAAATAATAACTCGAGAATTAAAGATATCACTGGGAACTTTGGCAATTATCTGCTTTGTCCTATTCGTTAAAGGACCGATAGCCTGGGAGTGGGAGAAATTTATCAGAGGGTACTGCAGAGAGAAAAATAGCTCTGTTAAAGTGGAGTCCTCTGTAATGATAGACTTGCAAACAGTCGGAAATCTGAACCAGGAACAGAAAACAATATAGGAACCCTCTTTAAACCATGGACCAAGTATATGGAAAATGGCCCCAAACCAAGAGGTCATAAAATAAGAGAGTAGAGAGAAATAGAAGATTCGAAATTTCCAGATACGAAACTGACACAGTATTTCAGAGAAGACATGAAGTAAGGAACAAGAGAACATTAATCCTTAATTTAGTCAAGAAAAAAGTAAAATAGCCAACATGCAAAACTCAGGGACTATATAGACAGTTTAATTAATCAGAAGAGTGAAAATGCTTCAAGAACCAGGCAAATACAGGGATGCCTGGGTGGCACAGTCAGTTAAGTGTCTGCTTTGGCTCAGGTTGTGATCTCAGGGTCATGGGATTGAGTCCTGCATGGGGCTGCTTGCTTAGTGGGGAGTCCACCTTTCCCTGTGCCTGCCTCTCCCCCTGCTTGTGTGTGCTCTCTCTTTCTTTCTCCCTCTATCTCTGACAAATAAATAAACAAAAATCTTTAAAAAATAAAAAAAGAACCAGGCAAATACATAGGACTCAGAAATACATATATAGCAGATGTTGAAGTAGAGTAGGAAAAAAAAAAAACCATAATAAACAATCAAGGTAGGAGACCAAAGCACAGGGCAGAATTAGAGAAACAATTTTAAGCTATATTTATTTATTTGAGAGAGAGAGAGAAAGCAACTGCAGGGAGGGACAGAGGAAAAGAGAATCTCAAGTAGACACAGCACTCAGTATGGAGCCCAATGTGGGGCTCGATCCCAGTTCCCTGACAGCATGACCTGAGCCAAATTCAAGAGTCTGCAGATTAACTGACTAAGCAACACAGATACCCTTAGAACCAGAACTTTAAATAATTTCCATCTCAAAGATATGATTCCTCCTGGGGCAAGAGACAATCTCTGGGTGAAGATAGGTCAGTACTTATAAGATCAGAAAAAAAAAAAAAAACCCCACAAAAAACATTATAGAGATTAGTAAGTGGCAGCATCGGGAGCAGTGAAAACATAGGTCAGAGCTTGTTAGATGTCAGCAAAAGCACATGTACAAAGACAAATGCAAATACCAATGAGTTAACTTCTATTATAAATAGGCTACAAAATGTATATTGCTCAAATACTCTAGAAGTTTCTTTCTCATATGATGATACTGGGTAGCATCTTCCTCCATGCACTCATTCAGGAAGGTAAGCTGACAGAGTTCCTGCCATTTTCAACACATGGCTTCCCAAAGTTTCATCTTCATTCCAAAGGGGAGAAAAGCATTCTGAACTCTAGCAGTCAAGAAAATGCTCCTCCCAAATCTCTGACTATGGGGAGCAAAACTGACTGCTGGGCCCAGCTGTTACACCCTGAAATCCAATAATGCATTTGTGCCAAAGTCACGTTCCCATTGTCAAAGACTGGGAATGGCAGAAACACTTAGGCAGGCCTGTGCGGGGAGACATGCACTTCTCTGACGTGCAGATTTGGCTATCTGCTTTGCTGAAACTCTCTTAGAACTGCACTGTAGGCTAAGACTTTCCCTGCCCAGATTTCCTTCCTTCCCCCTGTCCTCCATGAGCATCAGACCCATGTCAAGATCTGAGCACTCTCCCAGCCTCTTCTGAGTCTCCATTTTCCTTCAGATGACTTTCTTCAGTAAATGACTTACATGTCTCTACCTGTCTAATATCTACCTCTCAGAAGACCCAAACTATTGCAAGGAGTGCCAGGAAGCAGTCAGTAAAATGGGGTCTGGGACGAAGTCACTCACTGTCGGACCGGGAGAATGTTATTCTGAGGAACGTAGGGCACGGAGAGTTGCTTGCACACGGTACACTTCAAGCACTGATGATTTCACAGAGGTGACCTGGGAAAATATCCCTGGAGAGAGAAATTCCTTTATAGATTTCATAAATCAGGCATTTGAAAAATATTGGAGCAACAAGGCTTAGAAGGCAGTGCAGCTTATTACTGCAACGTTGAATTATTGCCTCGCAGAAGGCTAATGTGAAATTCAGGACTTAAAGGTGAAGCGTGAGAGCCACAGGGCTCTGTGGTCGCTCTCCGAGAGCCTCTTACTCTGCAACGAAACGACGGACAGAGCTAAGCGTCCAACGGAAGATGTCATAACTGAAGTTTCAGAGTTCCAGACATGCTTCACGGCCCACCTAGGACGGATGTGCCATGCTAAAATCATGAGATGAGGATTTCTGAATGGACTCCTCCCAAAGCGTTGCCTCTGCACATGGTCCTGCTCAATTATAAATTCTCCAAGGTTACATGTTGCCTACTTGTCCTTAGTAAGAGTGAGCAGCTGTGCGAGAAGATGCTGAAGAGACCCATCTCCTGTGAGGACTCAGGGGCTTCTCTCAGGGACCCACCCCCCCACCCTCCACCCTGAACTCCTCTTTCTGCTACCAAGTCAATTACAAGGGTTCGGTCAAAGGATTACTGGGCTGGGGAAATGCCAGCCCAAGAAGGGAGAAAAAGGATTATTCGTCGAAGGAAATGTAACAATTACTTACATACCAGTAACATGAGCCAAGAACTGTCTTTAGGATTGGATTTTAAGGGAACTTGATCAAGGGGACTAGTATATACCACTGGATAGGCAATATTTTATAGACTTGAAATATTCATAATATTTCAATATTGGCATGCATTCTAAAAGATACCACCCTAGCAAGGACCCCAGGGAATGGGATGCATTATTGATCACTCTAGTGACTCAGACAGGCTGAAAAGGGGGCTGAGACCGAGGCTGAGCAAAGTAGAAATGCTCAAGCTGCCTAGACCGACAGTAGAGCAAGGAATACAGAGACCAAGCCAAGTGGCATGCTGGAATGGATATATTATGTGACGCCAAAAGAATCATCAGGTTGTGTTAATGTGAGGTCTCCAAAATAGACCATCTTCCAAGGCCTCAGGAACGTGCTGGTGAGAGGGTTACCAGCACCACGGAAAAAGTTCAGGAGCAGCCCTAGTCTGCAGTCACGGAGCTGGCCCTTTAATATCCCTGATGACTATGTGCCAGCAAGTAATAGAGGTCGGATGGTGGAACTTCACTGTTACAAATCAAGAGGCAAAATTATTATGTAATTTCAAGGTTGAAGGAGCAGCTGAAAAAGATTGGCCCGCAGGGTGTGTAGAGATGGCTCATCGACAATAATCTCCCAGGAAGCAAAGAGACCGGTAGTCAGTGAGGATGTTGCTTAACTTTTACAACCGGAAAAAGGTAAGAATGAAGAAACAGGAGAATGAAGGTTGCTGTCCCAACAGGAAGTCATCATTACTTGCTCAATTCTCAAACTTGAACCAATTTTCAGATCCAGAACTTACTCACTGAAGAAGTGGCCAGGTGTTAAGAGGGAAGGATTCTGTCTACTCTGGCAGGTACACACTGTAATGATTACCTCGGTCCTTCCCCAGGAGGACCTGTGGCCATTTATTCTGATGAGTATGCTGGGAAAAGCGAAATACCCAAACATTTCCAGGATTGTTGAGCACAGGGTCTGAGATGACACTGACACACACAGAGACCCAAATTGCTATCAAGACTCCCTGTTACAGTAGGCAATTACAGGTGCCAGGTAATAAGTGGAGCCCAGGATAAAGCTTGCTTTAAAATGGGACACCCCCCCCCCAGACAACATCTAGTGGTAATTTCACTGGATCCCAAGTGTATAATTGAAATTGATATACTTAGCAGTTGAAATAATCGCCATTTAGGGCTGTTCTGTGTTCTGTTTTTACAGCAGGCAAGGCTGGGTGGAAACCTCTGTCACCTCTCCCTCAAAAGCCAAAATTTTAAATCACAAGAGTCATTTACTAAGGGATGGGGGGAAATAGAGACAATGATGATTAAAGAGCTAAAGGATACAGGAGTGGTGGTCATTTTCATATCTCTGTTTAGTTCACCAATCTGACCCTGCAGAAACCAGGTAGATTCTGGAAAAATATTCGTAAACTATCACAAGCTTAAACGGGTCCCAGTCACAACCACTATGGGGTATGTATCATTGCTAGAGTAGATTAATAAGACCTCAGGTACATGTTCTTGAGCCAATAATCAAATAAGTAGCTTTTTTCAAATCCAACCAGTTTGGAAGATCAGAAACAGTTTGCATTCACTGGAAAGGACAAGAATACTCAATATAAATTTCTTCTCAGGAGTAAGTTAATTATCTTGCCATGTGTCATACTCCAAAGAAATTGGACCAACTACCATAACATTTAGGACTTCATGCTGGTCGGGCAGAATCAGCAAAAGGTGGCTGGTATTCTGGAGGCATTGGTAAGACACATGCTCTCTAGAGGTAGGAGACAAACCCTACAAATATCAAGGAAACTTTTTTTCCATGAAGATTTTATAATAAAAAACTAATGATGTACTGTATGTTGGCTAATTGAACTTAGTAATAATAAAAAAAGATTTTATAATCGGGGATATGCCAAGGTCTTTCCTCAAAATAAAAGATAAATGATTGCTTCTTTTTTCCTCTGCTACAAATAAGGAAGCATCATGTCTGGTAGGTCATTTGGGGTTCCGGAGGCAACATGTTCTTCAAGTAGGACCATTGTTCTGTTTCATAATCCTGGTGTCACAGAAGTTAGCTAGCTTTGGATGAGGCCCAGAGAAGGAAAGAGTTCTGCAACAGTTTCAGACTGCAAGTTACCCTGTCACTTGCCCCCTATAATAAGGTAGACTATATGATATTGAGTGGGAAAAGTTGGAAGATGGCTCCTATGGCAGACTCCAGTGGAAAGACTATAGAGTGTGACCTCAGGATTCAGGAGCAAGGTCTCCATCCAAAGCAGAGAAGTATTTATCTTTTATTAAAGAGCTAATGTGTCACTAAGCACTGAAGAGAGAGAATACTTGGACCATGGAGCACCACATTCCCATATATCTGGAAGCGCCCGATGCAAGCTGGGGTCTGTTGGATGGACCAAGTCTTAATGCCACATGAAGCCCAGTGTGTGGTATTCTTGAGATCAAGCCTGAACAGGGAAAGAAAACACAAGTAAGTTGCATAGGCAGGTAGCCCAGATTCCACGTCATTCACAGCAGTTGCAATAACACCCCCCCCCCCATATCTCACGTTTATGACTATAGGGCATTGAGGAATTCTACACAACCCATTCAAAGAGAATAAAGAGAAGGACAGAGCTTGATTTACTGACGGGTTAGCTCAGTGTGTAGACTGAAGCTGAAAATGGATAATGGCTCCATTCTTGCCACATTTAGGGACTGCTTTGAAAGAGTGGGTAGGGACAATATATCGAATGGGTCAATCTGTGATTGGTACACTTGGTCATCCATTTAATGTGGAGAAAAATGACAAAAGGTGAGATTACTGGTCAGTCAGTGACAAATGGCCTGGGCATCTGGTTGAGACCTAAAAGAACAAGCACAGAAGAAGCAAAGACAAATGGGACAGGGGGAGAGATGTGTGAATTCATATGTGGAATGGGCAAGAAAAAGTGAAAATTTTATATCACATGATAATGCCCTCCAGAATAAATCCACCATGGAATAGGCACTGAATAATCAAATGACCAAATAACTAGGCCAACAGACTTTTGCCAGCCTTCATCGCTAGATAAACTAGCATCATGGACACATGAAGTGCATGACCATGGAGACAAAGGGTCTATATGGGTCGAACATCTTGATCTTCCACTTTCCAATCTCTGTCCACTATTGTCTTTGAACATCCAATATGTCAGCAACAGAGACCAATGCTGACTACCCAACATGGCATTAATCTCATGGAAACCATCCACATAATAGAAGGCTGACTACAGTGAGCCACGTTCACCCGGGAAAGGTTAGTGATTTTTCCTGATGAGGACCAATACCTACTCTTTGTATCAATTTGTCTCTTCTTCCTACAGACGCTCAGCCAGTGCCACAATCTGGAGAAGTGTGAAATGCATGGAATTCCATACACCATAGCATCCAACCAGCTTCACTTCATAACACAAGAAGTGTGGTAGTGGGCCCATGGTCATATGATCCACTGGTTATATCACATACTGCATTATCTTGAGGAGGTTGGCCTTATAGAATGCTACAATAGCCTTCTAAAAGCACAGCCGAAACACAAGCTCAGAGGCAATACTCTGAGAACAAAATGCTCCCATCTTCAGGATACAGCATATGCATTAAATTAGAGACCTTGAGGTGATATTATATCTCCAATAGGAAAAATATATGAGTCCAAGAACTCAGAAACAGGAGTAGCCCAATTGCTGTCTTTGGTGATTAATTTTATGTGTCACCTTGGCTGGACTGTGGTGCCCAGATATTTTGTCAAGCATTATTGTGGGTGTATCTGTAAAGGTGTTTTTTAGATGACATTAAATTTAAATCTTCAGACTTAATTGGTTGAAGGCCTTAAGAACAAAGACTGACCTCTCCCAAGCAAAAGGGAATTCTGCAGCAGACTGCCTTTGGATTTAAACAGCAACACTTCTCTCGCTCTCCAGCCTGCAGCCTACCTCATCACATTTTGTACTCACCAAGTCTCTACAGTTGCATGAGTCAATTCCTTAAAATAAGTCTCTCTCTGTATGGTTCTGCTTCTCTGAGAGCTCTGACTAATACATCATGATTCCCAAAGACCCATGGTGGGGTGAGGAGGTGGTTCTGTGCTTCTAGTTTCCCCACCTTAAGATTCTGCAGGGTTATAGGATTTAGTCTCCTAAGGGAGTGCACTTTCATCAGGGGAAGCAATAGGATTCTATTTAAATACATACTACAGAGCGTTTTAGACTCCTTACATCAAGGGACCAGCAGACAGGAAAGGTATAGCCATAGTGGCAACCATAATTGACTCCAACTGGAAGTAGGGACACTTCAGTACTTTATATGGGCAGGGAGGAATATGGAACCTAGGTGAGTCATTTGGTGCCACTGTAACTGTGAATGGACGGCAGCCACAACTCTGGCTTGAGAAAGTTTTGACTGCCAAGAATGCAGACTCCTCAGGAATGAAGGTTTGGGTCACATTACCAGCTAAGCCACCAAGAACTGCCAAGGCGAGAGTTGAGGATTAAGGGTAACTTAGTATGGATATCAGGAACAGGGAGGGAATGAGTTTCAATTATGACCCTGAGACACCTGCAGCTTGGGGGCCATAGTTTGTCCCACCAACCTCCTTCTGAGTTTCTCCGTAGGAAGAGTGACCCATAGAAAGAGAGAAGAGCTGCTTCCAGACCCTGTGTGGACAAGTTGATCTGTGCAGGGAAAGGAATAGAATGCGGCAGCCAAGTAAAGTCACCTCTCCAATCTCCTACTGCAAGGAGTATACGTGACAGCAGTCCCAGCTGCTGTCCCTCTGGGTCTACCACCACTTGACAAAACCATACTTCCTCCAGGCTGTCCCCAGCAAATGACTGAGGGCATCAGGGAAAGTAAAGCAGACACATTCCTTGGAGATGCAGGACTCCTCTGACAGGCATTTTCAGCTTAAGGATTTCCCTGGCCTTGTAGAAACTTTCCCAGGATTGAACTACAGCTAAAGATGTTTCTGACCCAACTTTTCTTCCTTTCTCTCTCCACAATATGGCTCAGACCTGGAAAGCTTTTACACACACATACACCTCCTTCCCCATTTTCCTTTGCAGGCATTTTCCCCAATAAATTTCTTATATATTCAATCCCATGTTGGCACCTGCCTCTTGGAGGAGCAGGTGAAGGGCTTGGATAGAGGAGACCTGAAAGGGAACCATCCTCTCCGCTCACAGTGCAATGCCTATAACTCAGTCGTATACCTGCACCAACCCACAGTGGAGTTAAGGAAACGTGGTCTAACTTGCTCAGACAGAAGGGCAAAGCATGGATTTAGCAGGCAGAAAGAAAACCCTGCACAACAGTGTAGAAGACCAACGGTATAGAGAAACTGAAGAAAAAAATTAAAATGCCATCTTCATAAATATTCAATTCTCCAAAGATAGAAGATGTTTTTTGTTGTTGTTATTGTTGGTTGGTTTTTAGTGTGCTTGTTTCACAAATACACAAGTATGTACTTATATAAAATTATATTTATATGTATAATTTGAATCATTTTTTGACTCAGAAGATACTCATGGGATCAATACAAATTTCACAATTATTTTAATAACTTCATAATATTTCATTGGCTGTTTGTATCATAACTTACTTTATCCTTCATCCATTATTGGGCTGTTAGTTTATTTCTCCTCTATAATTATAGACAAGACTGGAATATATATATATATATATATATACACATATATATGTATTGTTTTGTTAGTTAGTTGGTGCGGGACATTTACCCCTATTTACCTAAATAACTCCTCATATTTCACCTTTGAATTTAAATATTATTTCATTAGGATGCCTCCCCAGGCCATCTAAACTATAGCTTATTTCCTGTTTTATGCTATCCCAGCATGTTATATACCATAGCAGTATTTTGTAGTTTGTTATAAAATTCTGAAAGTATTTAATTTTTAAAATTAACCCTTTTGCACTAAAATATATTATGCATGAGGACAGGGATATCATATTGTTGGCTTGCTTGATATTTTATCCACGGCACAGTAATCATCATACAACATATGTTCAATAATATCAGTTTAATCAGTGAATTTACTTTCCACAATTTCTAATGAAAATGAGATTTTTTCTTTATGAATGCCTTTTTAAATTTTTAATCTATTTAATAAATACCATTCTATACATCGACACATCATGAGTGTTTTAATTAATTTGTGTGAACTCTTTGTTTAGTAGAAAAGTTGGCTTGTTGAGATGCTCAGTACAAAATATTTCCTCACAACATTTATTTCATGTAAAAAGTAAAGTAAGGAGATTAATCAGCCAAATATGTGTAGAAATCTGTGTTAAGAAATTAATAGTTAGGGGGCACCTAGGTGGCTTAGTTAGTTAACCGTCTGCCTTCGGATCAGGTCATGATCCCAGAGTCCCAGGATCAAGCCCTGCATCAGGCTCCCTGCTCAGTGGGGAGTCTGCTTCTTCCTCTGCCCTCACCCAGTTCTTGTGCTCTCTCTCTCTCAAATAAATAAATAAATAAATAAATAAATAAATAAAAGAAATTAATAGCTAATACAGTTGACATCACCATGTAGGGATGTGGTCTACATGAATGTAAATTTCTATCTTCTTCCAGCCCTATAAATGGCCAAACTAAGAAGCATAGTAGTAGTAGCTGCCAGTAGGAATGGAGGTTTGGTCTGAAAAAAACAGATTAGCATCAGTGAATAATCACGACAGGGGAGTAACCTAAGGGTAAAGCCAAACAGATACATTGTAAATAAAACTACAGAAAAGAATACACAAGTCTAGTGAAGTGTTAAGTGATGGTAGAAAAATTTAGCTGTCTGCCTTACTGCCGCTCAAGAAACAAACCAGTCAACCCTACGTTGGCAATGTTATCTTACCCTCACCCGTTTATCTGTTTGAAGCTTACGCTATCTGAGGGAGGGGAAATCCCTTAGGCTGTAAACTAATGTCATTGTGCCTCTGCTAAAAGCTGTTTTGGGTCTTTACGTAGTTTTGTGTGGAAGCAATGTTTTCAAATCTACAACAAAATAAGGACTATTACCTTCTCATTTTACCCACAGATTAAAATTTTTTCAGTTGCCACAAGTAGAATAGGTATTTCCTGGGTTAGTTTTATCTATTTATTTCTTCATAGCTTGGAAATACGTGATTGGTTGAAGAAAAAAAAAATCAAATCAAATTAACTTGGGAGGAATTGGCTATTTACACATCTCTTTCCATCAGTCAACTAGACATCACCTGGAGTATTCTTGGCATTGTGTGCCTGTGTTTGTGTGACGTGTGACATCTCACAAGATGAACAAGTCAGTCCTTGCTCTCAAGAGCTGTGATTTAAGGATGGGGGAGAAAATGCATGGTTATTTTTACCTTTGCTAAAAAGCATACTAAACCTTGTAAGAGATTAGTGCCATTAGCAAGACAGGAGCAAGTGCTGAGGATCAGTCAGAGCAAGACACAGCTCTACAGTTTCCAAGTATCAGAGAGAGCCTTGGCTGGTGTGGTATCTGCAGGCTTTAGTGATGGGTAGAATGTCAAGGTCTGGAAATGAAAAGAAAATACATACTTTCCAAAAGAAGGACTAACACAATCAAATGTTCAGATATGAAAAACAGAAGACATATACACTGAACAGAGAAAGTCGTTTTTGCTGGAGTTTCATGGAGATGGAGGAGATATGTGGGAGGGCAGAGCTTGCCCTCATCCTTTGAAAGGCAATTGAGAGCTCTTGCTCATTTGCGAGTTGGGGACTATTTTGATATGAACTATCCTAATCTAATCTCACATAATGTAAGATGTGTCTGAGTGGAGAGAAGAATGAAGAAGAGGATTTATTAAAACAGGCTTGATTTAGTCTGAAATATGGAGGAGGCGATATAGAAATATATAGCTGTGAGCGCTTCCAAGTTAAATTTATAGAATTAACAAAATATTGCTCAAGCAGCTTTTATATAGAAAGAGAAGCACAGAAAGACAAAGATGACCGCAAAGTTTCTAAGCAAGGGAATTGGTGACATTTAAAGAAGTAAAGGAGTTGAGGAACGGTTTGACATATAAGATAATTTTATCCATTTCCAAAATAATTAGTAGCTGAATCTACTTTGTGTCAGTCACTGATCATAGATCCTGGAATGATGCACGTTAAAAATGAAAACAGAAAAAAAAAAACAAACCCCACAATATTTGGTTTACATCGCATTGAATTTAATTGTCCATCAGGTCCTGATAGAAATGTCTAGATGGCAGGTGGAAATTAAATCTTCAAACTGGGTATTGTGGTCTGAGTGTTTTTTTTCCCCCACCCCCACCCACACCAAATTCATATGTTGAAGCCATAACCCCAATGTGATGGTATCAGGAATGAGGACTTTGAGAATTAATTAGGTTTAGATGAGAGTGTTTCCCCATAATGGGATAATTGCCATTATAATAGTAACCATAGGGCGTCCTCTGTTTGCCATGTGTGGATATAGCAAGAAGTCAGCCATCCACAAGCCAGGAAGAAGACCCTCACCAAGAACCAAATCTGCTGGCACCAGAACATGGGACTTCCCAGCCTCTAGAACTGTGAGAGTTCAGTGTTTGTTGTTTAAGCTACCCAATCTGTGGTATTTTGTCACAGTCACCCACAGAGTCTAATACACTGGGTCTAAGAAGACTGGACATTGGCAGCAGCTAAAACCCATGGATTTGCCCAAAGAATAAAATTTTAGAACATACCCACATTTAAGGGATCACAAAATAACCAGTGAAGAGAATAACAATCTTAAAGTTATTGGATAAGTAGCAGAACTAAAAATTATGGACTCAAAGAAGAAAAAAGGATAAATTCTAAGAAGTGATCAAAAGTGCCATAACCTATTTCATTGACAAAGTACAAAGAAGCCTGAGCAAAGTAAATAAGCTTAGAAAAATGGTTGTCTTAGAAGAGAGTGGGAGAAGCAGAGGGATTCCAGCGGACATCACAAGTTTTTCTTTAATTCAACACATGTTAACACTGCTGTCTTCAAGATGTTCTGCAAACCACTGCAGATTCAGAAACAATGCAACAAGGTAGATAAATCTTTCCTTGTAAAAGAGAAAGTCAAAATAAATAGTCAAATACTTTTAAGAACTTGAATTGTGAAAGAAACATACAAGTTTTGTGACTGAGAACAACAGAGCACCTCCATTCTAAGAAAGAATACTTCAACTGCAGTTTGAAGGATAGGGCGGACCTAGCTCTGAGAAGAAAAACATCATATGCAACAGCCTTCTATGGGATTTATTGAATTCCAGGAACTGAAGGAAAGTCATTAAAGTCAGAACATAAAAAGTAAGGAAGAGATTAGATGGATGTGAGACTGGAGATGTAGGAAGGAGAAAGATCATGCATTGCTTCTGTAGCAACCAAAAGGGTTTGGAATTTCTTTTTCTTTGTGCAATGGGCTACTTAGGGCATTTGGTAGGAGTGTGAAAGGATATGATTTCTATAAACATGGTGAACAATGGACAGTATTATAGATTAAAATATAGAATAGATTAGATGAAGCAGGAGTGATAAACAATACAAGTCAGGGGGCTCTAAAGATATTCTGGAAAGAGAGAATGATTATCTGAATTAGGGGTCTGGAAGGAAAAACAAATGCCTAATGGCCCGGGAGTCTCTCAGTTAAAAATGCATGGGTCTAAAAATGTCTTTGCTGTGTACTATATTGTGACATTAATCTCTACGTATTTTCAGAGAAACTCAAATTTACCATAGATAAACCAGAAGTGTTGCAGGTCAAGGTGCCTGGGGAAGAGATTCTGAGTCTTTGAGTTTATGTGAGAGGACTCAAGATTAACCCTTGTGCCAGAGGAAGGAAGCAGGATTGAACATTTGTGTAAGAATGAAACTAACTTAGAACAACAAAAGTAATTTTAAAAACAAGGACAATTTTGGAGGACTTACATCACCTGATTTCAAGATTTATACAGCTATAGTAATCACAAGGATGGTATTAATAGAAGGGTAAACATATAGAGTAATGGAATAGCATAGGGAGTCAGCCAATAAACCTACACATATATTATCAGTTGCTTTTAAATAAAAGTTTTAAGCTGTTCAATGGGGGAAAGAAAAGTCTTCCAACATATATGGTGACTGAACAGCTATTACCTATATTTATATGAGAGAAAAGTAAACACCAACACACATCACAGAAAACATATAATTCAAAATAAAATGGATCATAGATATAAAAGTAAAAGTTAATAATATAAAACTTCTAGAAGAAAACATAATAGAAAAAATGTTTAATAATTTGGAGTAGCGAGGCGCCTGGGTGGCACAGCGGTTAAGCGTCTGCCTTCGGCTCAGGGATCCCCGCGTTGTGGGATCGAGCCCCACATCAGGCTCTTCCACTATGAGCCTGCTTCTTCCTCTCCCACTCCCCCTGCTGTGTTCCCTCTCTCGCTGGCTGTCTCTATCTCTGTCGAATAAATAAAAATAAAATCTTTAAAAAAAAAATAATTTGGAGTAGGGAAAGATTTCTCAAATAGGACACCAAAAACATGAGCCTTCAGAAGATAAACAAAATTTTCTCAAAATTCAAAGCATTACTTCATTGAAAGTCACCAGTAAGAAAACTAAAAAAATCAAGGCACGAAATGAGGCATAATATTTGCAATATATATTTCTGATAAAAGATGTGTATGCAGATAATATAAAGAACATTCACACTTCAATGAGAAAGAAGCCAAATGATGCTTCTCCAAAGGAGTATACTAATGGTCAATCAGAGAAGATGTACTATATCGCTAACTACCAGGGAAATCCAAAGCTAAAACACAGTAAGTTACTCACTAAGATACCACCTTACGTCAGTTAGAATGGCAAAAATTGACAAGGCAAGAAACAACAATTGTTGGAGAGGATGTGGAGAAAGGGGATCCCTCCTACATTGTTAGTGGGAATGTAAGTTGGTACAGCCACTCTGGAAAACAGTGTGGAGGTCCCTTAAAAAGTTACAAATTGAGCTACCCTATGATCCAGCCATTGCACTACTGCGTGTTTACCCCAAAGATGCAGACATAGTGAAGAGGAAGGCCATATGCACCCCAATGTTCATAGCAGCATTGTCCACAATAGCCAAATCGTGGAAGGAACCGAGATGCCCTTCAACAGATGACTGGATTAAGAAGTTGTGGTCCATATATACAATGGAATCTTACTCAGCTACCAGAAAGAACGAATTCTCAACATTTGCTCCAACATGGACGGCACTGGAGGAGATAATGCTAAGTGAAATAAGTCAAGCAGAGAAAGATAATTATCATATGGTTTCTCTCATCTATGGAACATAAGAACTAGGAAGCTCAGTAGGAGAAGAAAAGGATAAAGAAAGAGGGGGTAATCAGAAGGGGGAATGAAGCATGAGAGACTATGGACTCTGAGAAACAAACTGAGGGCTTCAGAGGGGAGGGGGGTGGGGGAATGGGATAGGCTGGTGATGGGTAGTGAGGAGGGCACGTATTGCATGGTGCACTGGGTGTTACACGCAACTCATTAGTTGCAATGAATCATCGAACTTTACATCAAAAAGCAGGGATGTACTGTATGGTGACTAACATAATATAATAAAAAAATATTAATATAAAAAAATAAAACACAGTAAGTTATGGCCTCACATAAACTATAATGGGAAAAATTAAAAAGACTTACATTATCAAGTATTAGCAAGGATATAAAATGACTATAATGCAAAATGATGTTTCTATGCCTTTGGACAACATAGGACAAAGTCAATAAACAGAGGAGTTTCTAGGTTCCTCTCTAGCTACAGCAAAGAAATTTGTTTCTGACCAACCCTTCCTCTGAAATCTGAGAACTCCAAAGACTACGTCCTGGCAGTAAGGGTTTACAGGAAATAAAATTCCTCACAGGTACTGAATCGCAGCTTTGAATGATCTCAATCACTGATTAGATTTAGTTTTTCTTCCCTTAATTAAACTGTCAGAAATTAAACCAAAAGCTCAAAGGGAGTATAAATTGTAGGGAGCTTCAAATTAAGTCTAAAATTTTTCATTTCATTTATAATGCCTGGCATTTGAGCAAAATTAATCTAGCATAAAAGTATGCAAAAACTGACAAAAAACCAAGATAAAGTATAGAAAATAGAAAGAAAAACACAAGAAAGCCATATGTTGGTGTTGTCTAAAGGAGACTTTAAAATAATTGTGATTTAATGGTCAAATTATTAAAAGAAAGAAAAGAACAGAAAATTTCATCAGAGAACTAGAATCTATAAATATATCACACCAAAATTCTGGAGAATAATTCTGAAGAATAACATAACTGAAATTAATAACTGAACAGATAGCACAGAGATTAAAGAATGAGATGAAAGAAAAAGGTGGCATATCCAAGAAGTAAAATTAAAAAGCTCAGTAGGGAGCATATGGTATTTGCCACCAAGTTTAACATAACATTTAATTTGGAGTCCTAGAAGCATACGATGTGAATACACATGGTATTTGAAGTGTTAAGACAATTCTCTAAAATCAATGATGGAGTTTAAATTACAGATGCTTGAAGCACTGTGAACCCCAAGTTTTAAGAGTGACATTTCATAACGATGAAGGAGACAATCCGTCAAAAATATATAACAATTCTAAATTTGTGTGTACCTAGTAACCAACCTCAAAATATATAAAGCAAAAATTTACAAAACTAAAAGGAGAAATAGACATTTCTAAAATAAGAGTGGGAAATTTCAACACACCTTATCAGTTATTGATAGGATATATAGACAAAAAAATCAATTAGAATATATAAGATTTAATATTATGCTAAACATGTTTGATCTAATTTAGATGTATAACCTTGCACCCAACAATTGTAGAAAGGAACATGTAGCAGGGTAGTCTCCTCTCCCAGTTTGTACAAAGCCAGAAACATTTGAGAATTGAATATTTTGAGCTTGTGGTTATTTTCTTGATTCCTTATTTTTACCTTCTGAGGCCATATCAAACAAGTATATAGTAAATAAAATATATTGTTTTAATAAGTCATAGACTTAAAATTTGAAGGTTTTATCAAGAATAACATTTCTTTACTTGAGGGTACATGGACACAAACTCTCATTGCTTAAATATTGCCTTTCTTATTGAGACCAGGTCAGAATCATGTCTCAACTTACCTCTCACTCATTCACCCATCTTTTAAAACTTTTTTTAATATTCAGAAAGAATGCTAAGGTCAATAATCACATTAATTTCTATGTACCCAACAAGATGGAACAATTATCTACATCAAGAGTCTGCAAACTACACTGGGTAACTTGTTTTTATAAATAAAGTTTTATTAGGATGCAGTCACACCTCTTTATTTACGTATTGTCAGTAGGGACTTTCACATTACAAAGGAATATGTGAGCAGTTGTGACCAAGACCATAATGCCAACAATCCTGAAATATTTATTCTCTGGCCCTTTAAGAAAAAAAGTTTGCCAATCCTTGTTTCCTGATCTACATGTTTGAACAAGCAGAGACTAGTCTAAAGAAATTTAAACCATATGGCTATCTTAAGTCTATTACTCATTTATGTTTAAAGATTTGAAAGAGCTCAATTTTTGCATTGTGCTTTTTGTTTGAGTAGGAATCCTTCATATTAGAAAATGCTATATGTAACGTCCCACTATCCTGGGAACTTCAATAAATAAAAACAAATATTACAAATATTTTAATATGGCATGAACAAAAATTATGTAATGTATGGAGTGATCACGTTCCTCTCTGCAAATTGCAAGTAATATTGCCAAAAGGGCATTTTTGGAATCTGATCCAAATATTCAAATCACTCTCGGGACCATCACATGATGAAAATAAATAACATTTTTAAAGAAGATAGAAAATGACACCTCATCATCTATAACTGTCTTCCCTATTTCTTAGTATGTCCTTTCTCTCTTTCTTTTTTTTTTTTTTTTTCAATTTCATTATAGGGAATATCAAATGCATCCCAAATCCACTCACCATGAAGTTGTTATAACGAAAGAAAAAAAAAAAAAAAAAAAGACAGGGGAAATGAAATCACATCTCTACACTTCTGGAAACAATCAAGCTGTATGAGTTAGACAGCAGGTCAGTGCTGTTTTGCCAGAATACCATAGTACAACTCAATTGAAAAACTAAACCAACACAAAAAGTAGTTAAAAAAAAAAAAAAAAACAGGGGGATAAACATCCAAAATATTGCAGACTGTGTGTACAGTCTGACACCGTGCAGGTGCTCTTCATTTATGGAGAGGCATTGCAAGAACTGTTGTGAAGAGTGGCAATTAACCCTTGGAAATAAAAGACTGGCAACAATTTCAGGACAGACATTATTACAACAATTGTGTGACTTAAAAGGAACCTATCAATATTTAAGGCCACCTAGTGCCAGTCCTTTGAGATGTGAACCCATACATTGTTTTCCATTTAATCACACCTATCTATTCATTTTGTGCCCCATATATCTTGTAATAATTAGAAATAACACTGTCTTAGAGATGCAGATTGCTAAATTTTAATTCCAAAATACCTATTCCAATATTGCTACACATTTTGTTACTTTGTTTGCTTAACCGTCAGACAAACATTTAAACCAGGAAAGACTAGATCTGGAAAACATGATTTTTTTTTTTTAAAGATTTTATTTATTTATTCAACAGAGATAGAGACAGCCAGCGAGAGAGGGAACACAAGCAGGGAGAGTGGGAGAGGAAGAAGCAGGCTCATAGCGGAGGAGCCTTATGTGGGGCTCGATCCCATAATGCCAGGATCATGCCCTGAGCTGAAGGCAGACGCTTAACCGCTGTGCCACCCAGGCGCCCCTGGAAAACATGATTTTGAATTCACACTTGAAGGTATGGGTACATTTCTGGATCTAAGCAATTCCTTTTACTTTATTGCTTCTTATTTTTGGCTAGTGGTGATCGTATATCCTTATTGTATATGTCCATGTGTTTATACATGCTTATTTATAAATATAATATGAATTAAAAAATTAACCAAAGTTTCAAGTATTGTGGGAATAATATAATTATTTTTTTCATGAATCGTATGAAAAGAAACAGTAACACGTTAAGGAAAAACATTGATAATTTGATATCCCATGTGGGGTATTAAGTTTCATAGTGTTGAAGTGTCTATGAAGAACAGTATGTATTTATGGCTGTCAGTAGTATTAAAAGACGAATAGATGACAGGATAGATGGATAGATAAATGGATACTACCACACACACACACACACACTATTACACAACTCGAGACCGATTGGAATTTATGATCATGGTCGGTAATAAATGTTTGTACAAGGCCTCTGAAGATTCTATTTAATAAAATTGATCATTAAATTTGGAAATGACTTAAGTCTCAGTAAAGACATTAACAATTTTCCTTCTAATAATGAAACAATTTCTATCCTCTCAAGTATTTATTTAAATATTGTGCACAAAATAAGACTAAAATAGAACTAAAATACATTTTAGCAACATGTCATTTTATCTTTTAAAGTTGCCAGTAAGATTGTTAATTATATGGTCCCCATATTTCTTCTTTACCCAAAAGACTATTAATTATATCATAGTATTTTGCACATAGATTAATGATACCACTAACAATTTATTGCAGAATTTCTTCAGCTTAAAAAAACTAGCATGTATATAAATAACAATAACAAAGAATTGTGGGAGAAACAGACCAATTTCCTTGTAATTTTGCTTATAAATGAAACTAAAACACTTAATAATAGTTCTTTAGCATTTTCAGAATAGATTAGGTAAGAAAGAGCAACTACATATATTTTGACAAAGACTTGTTTATTTCTATTATTTTAAATTTATTCCTTTATTTTCAATAATAGGACATGAGTAATATTGACAGGTGGTTATTGACCTGATATATATATATATATATATATATATATCTCTGGTGAAAGGAGTTCATTTATCCATTCATTTACCAAATTTGTGTTGTTTCCATACTGATTTTCAAGCGTTATGCTAACTTCTCAGGATACAGATGTGAATGAAGTATTTCTGCCTTGGTGAACTCCAGTCTAAGGGGAAATTTAACTTGAAACATGAAGCATTCAGTAATATAAAATAAAAGCCTAATCCAGAAAAGCCCCAGATTCCATAAACTAATATTTTTTTCAAACATTTTCTCATTTTCCTCCACTTGAAAATGCAAGGAATTTTTAAATAAGTTCCTTCTTTACAAAGTTTATGTCTTTGTCTTCTATTGTTGCTTTATTTTGCAAAGTCTTCACCAAATGTGTTCCTGTATCAGCTATCCCTTTGCTTTGCCATGCCTAGAACAAGACAAACAAAATGAAATACTAAATGTGTTAGTCAAACTATTTGTAGGGGCGCCTGGGTGGCTCAGTAGGTTAAGCGTCTGCGTTAGGCTCAAGTCATGAGCTCTGGGTCCTGGGATCGAGTCCCGCCCACATGGGGCTCTCTGCTCATCAGGGATTCTGCTTCTCCCTTTCTCCCTCTGTGCGCTCTCTCTCTCTCTTTCTCTGGAATAAATAAATAAATAAATAAATAAATAAATAAATAAATAAATACTTTAAAAAATTATTTGTACTAAAAGTTATTTTACCAAATGAACTGACCTGAAATTGTGAATTTTGCCTTTTTGTTTTTCTAGTATAAAACTTACACGATTTTAGGTATTTTAGGAAATAACTTCTAAAGCTTTGCATCTGTTAAGTGGATATATCAATATTTAATTTAAAATTTGAGCTAATATTTGCTTTATCGTTATGTCTTTTGTCTGCTAGAGTTATAATAAAATAGAAGTAACAAAGCTAGGTTAGTAGTGGAAGCCCCGGTAGTTTATTATCACTTTAGTATGGAAGTTTTCTAACTTTCAATGGGTATGTTTTTTTAAGTGAAAATATAAATTCTTCCAAGAACAAGACAAAATCAGTTGAAAGAACTGTTAATGTGGAAATCATTTTATTCTAGGAACAAATGTGGAAAATGGTATAATCTGAAGATTATAAAACTGTGGTTGTTTTGAGGTCAAAATGATCAGTATTATTTTCTCTTGAGCAACACAGGAAGTAAAAGGGCCTTTTTTGTTGAGTCCATCTGGCTCACAGATGTCATTTATTGTGAAAATTGGAAATATATGAAAACCTTATGGCTAATCTGTTTGGAAACACATTCATTTTTATGGTAAGATAAAAGTAGTATTATAGACATGTTTAAAAAGGATATATTTACATATTTATCAAATCTGAAAAATTTGTAAGTTACTAAATGATAATTTTTCAACTAATAAGCTTCATATAAAATAATATTCAGTGAAATATTCACCAGTCCAAAGAATGATTTTTGAATAAGGTATTTTTAAAAAGAAACTTACTTTTATCAGTAGAAGATATATGGAAACAGGTAGTGATTGTGTCAGGGGAAAACTCTTACTCATTTAGTAGTGTTCTTGATCAGTTCTGGCTTATGGATCATTTCTTTGGAAATTGTGCTACATTCTTTGTTTCCACTTAAATTTGGCTTCTAAGAAAACATTAAGTAGACATGTATATTTACCTTTAGAAACTATATACAACATCTATAACATTTTAGAGTTTGGTTTAAAAATGCAGAAATAGACCATGAAAATGAAGTCTGTATAGCCTGCATAACACTAAATCTATTTTTTTAAAAAAGGCAAAACACATACAGATAGTTTTCATTCTGTATATGGCTTTCTCAACACAACTGTTTTATGCATTAAAAACAATCTGGCTGATAATATGGTGTGTAAGTGAACCTTAATGTGGTGCCTGACTTTCTCCTGATATAGTCAGTTATTGCCCAGAGGCTGAATTACCGAATCTCACTTTCCTACTGTTCTTTCCATTGGGCATAAATTCTCAAATGTATCTAGAGTCTCTGCAAATACGACATCATACTCCCTCCTGCAGGTCAGCTACGAGGGAAAGGTTGTAAGTTCAGAAAATACTGCTGAACTAAGTAGCTTATGCTTTCACCTATAAACCAATAGGCATACAAATATATTTGCTCAGTATTATAGAGAAAGACATGAACTGCTGCTTGGAGTTTTGGGTCAGACATCTGTACTGAGATGATAACACGAAGGTCCAGTGAACACAGCAAACACAGCATTACCGTGATATACAAGTTTCTCTTTAAACCAACAACAAGGTTACACTTAATTATGGCCTCACTGAAGCCACGTTACATGTGCAAGAGGCAAAAATAGAAGCGAGAAGGGAGAGTTAGAGGTAAGTGCGTGATAAAAAAAAAAATGCTTATCTGTGCCTTTGCAACATGTGAAAGCAATTTGAAAATTAGATTTCACAGATACATTCTACACTCTCTTAATTTCTTTGACCAATACGTACTGTATTTCCTAGACGAGGTGCATATTGCTAAAATGGCATCAGGAATTTCATTATTAGGTTTAAATTGGAAGAATTTAAACATGATATCATAAAACGAAATGTTAATTCAATTCAACCAGGATAGCGCAACGGCTTCTCTGAGAATTTCGGTGCACACGTTGGGCAATGGTGTCTCTCTTCACACATATGGACATGTCTTTTGGGAAAAATGAATGGAAAGTAAGTAAACAGAGTAATAGCCAGATGTATCCAAATTACCTACCAAATCCACTCAGCTGAGACTGAGAAGATCGTAGAGGGCACATAGGACCTTTAAAGCTATTCGCAATACCGTGTACCCTAGGGGATATTTCAAAGGCTAACAGTGCAAAATAATCACAATATTCAATAAAATCCTCTGACACGATTGCTGGGGGCTACAGGCCGATGACAAATTTTGAGTTTCTGAAACTAACAGCTTTACAATCAATTTAAAATCAATAGCAGCATGTGATATTAGTCCTATTTGTTTCCTTCTAGAATTCTGAGAGGCGTCATAATGTTGCGGTAGGGATCAGTATGCTGTACGCTGTGTCAATATAAAATTACAAACATCAATTCCAGTTACTTGGAGAAGTTTATGAGAACTCAGGAAAGCATGTCATTCATCTTAACATTCTTGACTACAAGATTTGGCAAATTTACCGTTTCATCGTGAGCATGTATCCTTGCCTAGGAAAATCAAGTATCCATGTACCATTCAAGTGAAATCACCCATGTTAGAAAAAGGTCTGTTTCAGGGGTTTTTGTTTGTTTGTTTTCCAGTTTCTTGGCTGATCAAGGTGTATTTATAATGAAAAATCTTTTGAATAAAACACCATTTTATTATTTAAAGGTGGATCTGGAGCAGATTTCTCAGTTGTTTTTCGGAGTGTACACCTGCATAATGTTAGGGAATGATAGGTTTTAAAAAGAAGTGCTTTAAAACCCATTAACTTCCTCTCTTGCAGCTCCAAGCCTCAGTCCTCCTGGTGTGTGTGTTGCTCTGGTTCTCCAAATCTTGGTCATAGTCTCTCTGACCTTGGTTGCCTAGTTACAATATCCTCTTTGTGATTTGTGAGATGCTTGTCTTGATGGAGAGCAATGGATTTTTTTTCCTAAAGGAAACTTAAGAGAGTTTCTATTTCAGACTAGAACAAATTAAAACCAGTATATTTTGCCAAATTTAGAACTTGTACTTCTTTGGGATTAAAATTACGAGCTGGAATTTTTTCTGTCCAAATTCTATTTACTATGGCCAACTCTTAGTTTCTGATTCTAGAAAATAGCATCTCAGATAAGATTGTAATCTAAGCTCCTTAAAAAATGAGACGACTAAAACATAAGGTATACATATAAGAATAGGCGTGAAATGTCTTTGTATGTCTTCTGAAGACAAATATTTTAAAAATGAATCAATAATGTATAATACACTTATTAATTTTTCCATCCTTTCTATAAATGAACTTAGAGAAACTGTACTTTTAATAATTTTTGATGCTAGAAAAATAATCTGTGATGCACATTTCAACGTATGCATTATCACAGATCTTTCAAAAAGTCCATATCTGTATGCTAGTGTCAAAATAGAGTATTACTTTCAGATAAGTATTTGTTCAAACTTTTAAATCCAGCTTTCTCAGATTTTTTTCCCCCCAGAAAATAAGACTCTCTGGGGTGTATGTATATATACATACATATCTATCATCTATCTATCTATCTATCTATCTATCATCTATCTATCTATCATCTATCTATCTATCCATACAATTAAGCAGTAATTCAGTGATCTTATAAAAACACACAAAAATATTAACACTTGCTTGTTGTGAGAGTGTAGGTATGTAATTCTGGAGATTACTTTAAATAGGAGCCCATGGACAAACTGAGCATAAGCACCACGGTCAAGTTGGGACCAACAAGTCCATTATATCATAGATTCGGCTTCCAATATGGACACTTGAGCATGTAGTCCCACTGAAGTTAGTATAATTGGTACCAGCTGTTTAACTGTTCCTTTTTTTTTCATTTTGGACAAGAGCCAACTTGACTTGAAAGCAATGCCACTAAAAAAAAAGGAGAGACTGAAGAATGATGCCAGTGTATATGTATGTATTTCGTTCAAGCCGTCTTCCTCGAGCAGTTCATCTCAAGGCCACGATGATTCAAACACAACAATAGCTATAATGGGCTGTTTGGCTGCTAAAAGGCAGCTGGACTGATTGAAGCCAAGACGACTGGGAAAAAACATTTCACTTTTAAACCTTTTCTTTATGAAAGAATAATTTTCTCTCAACAATGTGGCAAATGATTTATTTTCCTCTGCCTAATATTTTCTGTAACACAATCTCTGTAAGACTGATTTGTAGCTAAAGTAACGAATGGGTCCCAAGTCTCCAAATTTTAGCTTCTTTATATTTTTTTCTTTAATGAAAGTATTAAGCAGACTTTTTTTTTTTTTTTTTTTTTTTTTTTTGCTGAAGTCCAAGTATCAGACAATGTTTCCCTAAGACATAAAGCTTTGTAAAACTGAGATATGGCTCAAATATCATCTAAGGGGTTTTCTGAAATTCATGCAACTATTGAATGTTAAATCCTGGATCAACAATTAAAGTCTCTTAATTCCTAGTTAATGATAGTTCTACTGAATGACGTGCTGGCCTTCTTACCTGTTTTCCAAATAGTGATTTAAAAATAAATTAGAGTAGGTTAAATAAACTGTAAAATTCCAAGCTAATTAGTGAAATTAAACTAATAAACCAAAATTTGTAAAACTAAAACAATAAAAGTTTCATTTTAGGCAACAGGGAACTTTTAAATGTGTTGGAAGTAGTAGAGAATATTCACAAAGACGTCTTTTAAAAGGAGTAATTTGGCAGCAAGGTATTCAAAAGGTTGTTAATATTAAAATCATGAGAAACAATCAGGAAACCACAGCAAGAATGGAAGTTCCTCCCACGGTGTCACTTTCAGAAAAGAAAGGAAGAAAAGAATGTTAGAAAAGCTATGAAAATAGAAAAATCTGGGCTTGCAAAAAACTAGATTAAAAAAAGGAGGGGTATTAACGCATTAAAGGAGAGTTCATGTTTTGAATAATAAACCACTTATTCATTCAACAAATCTTTATTGAGCATTTACTACCTACTAAGCGCTCTTCTATTTATTGTGATTAAGAAAAGAGTAGTATGTCACTGATAGAAATGGACAAGATTGCAGTTAACATCTTTAACTTTGTTCAACATCTTTCTCTTTAAACACATGTGTTTGGATGATTTTTTCACACTTCTTGTGTCTCTGGAAGACCATGAAAATGAGTAAGGATCTAGTGTGTAGAACAATAAATAGAAGGGCCCCATATGCTAACACAGGGTATTTTGTGAATGAGTAATTTGACTCCCCTAGAGATAAAAATGAATGACCCTATACAGTTTGTTTTATGAATTACTTTCTTTCCCCTATTCCCAGATCTCCTATAAGTACCTTCTACTTTCTTCATTATTGGGGATCCTTCTCCTTCTGTACTTATTTTAAAGGAAACCTGAGTCAACATGGGAATTACGGGCAGGGGAAAACAGATTAACTCTGTCTTCCCTAACCTACTCAGGGAGTAGGTTAGCCAATCAATCGAGTACTCTACCAAAAAGTTCTTAAACTTGAGAATAAAATAGATACCCAGAGAAAGAAATACTGGTATTCACCCATGTATCCCACCTCTAATTTCTCTCCCATGATACTAAAGCAGGATATTTTTATGGCCACATAGGATTAGCTGGTACTGTACACAATGGGGTTTTTCTTGGCCCATAGATTTATCAGTAGGTGGGACTCCAATTCAGCCATTTGTCAACAGGGAGAAAACAGTGGATCTACTCAGAATTCCTCAACCTCAGTACTACTGGCATTTATGGGCCAGATAATTTTTTGTTGTGTGTGTTTTGTGCATAATACAATGTTCAGCGATGTTCAGCAACATCCCTGCTCTCTACTTATTAGATGCCAAGGTAGCACACGTCTCGCCACCCGCCTCCCAAAATTGTGACATCAGTTGCCTCCAGACATTTCCAATGTTCCCTCGGGGAAGTAAAATCACCCCCAGTTGAAAGGTGCTGGCTTAGCTGGACTGCAGTCCATTATACAATAGAAGCTGTTCAGTTCATGGGGGTCATACCAGTTGATCGGTGCTCTCAGAACTCATATGGGTGTCTTCCTGAATCTGTGAATCAAAAGCATACCTTAAGTTTTTATATCAGAAATAAGTTCTTTCTTCTATGGCTAAAATACTTTTAAGTCTATATACTGGAAGCGGGAGCTGGATTCTTGTTCGTTCAGGGGCTCTATGTACTTGGTAAGATGAAACTTATTAACACTAGAAACTAAAATACTTTCACAGTCAGTATTTTTCTGCCAGTAAAGAAATTTTACTCTTTCTTTGAGATCCCAGTGTATAAATTTTATAAAACAAACATAGACTTGTTCTTTGTTCCCACCCCCTAATCCAAATAATCATAAATAGAACTTTGCATTAAATGATCAAACTTACTTTGAATTCTCAATTATTGGTATGCTGACCCACATTACCACATACACCTGTATCAATTCTGAGCTCTGTTTTGAACTCAAGATGTTAATAATTCGACAATCTATATACGTGTGCTTTGTTAAATAATTGCTCAGACATTTCACACAGAAGGTAAATATATTAGCTGGTAATTCTTTGGCCACAAGATATAAAGTTTGTGTTTTTCAATAAAAGCATAAAATACCAGTTTAATGAAAAAATCCCATATATCATTTTGGCTTCATTCTCAATCAACATTTAAAAGAAACATGCATTCCCATCAGATCTTTATATATCTAGATTTAATCAGGAAGAGAACAAATTAAACCAAGTACTTAGGATAATTGCGACTATAAACAAAAGCCAAACCATTTGCCTGTTTTTTTCCCTTAAGCACCGAATAAAAAGATATAAATCTTTTCTATTCTTTAATATGTTTAATGCTGTAACGCTTGTCAAAGTCATTTTAATGCCATGACAATTGTGAAATTATTCTTTTGTAATAACGATTGGGTTTTAGCTGTAAAATAACCCATTGCCTATGTTATCAAGGGCCAAATTTGAGTCATTTGGTATTGTCCTTTTTTTTTTTCTGCTTTAACCTTTCTTCACTCAATTAGTCAATAATATGCACTGAATTTGCAAAGGAAAGCCTACAACTTAACCATTTTCTGATTAGAATTCATCCTTAGGAAATTATGTCATAATAGCTAATGCTTAGAACAGAAAAGTATATTTTCTAGAAGCTTTTCAGTTTGTTTGTTTGTTATTTACTATTCTCTCATTTGTTTGATGTCCTTATAAATGCTTTATCCATCCTGTTTTGAAATAAATTTTTACATAGTTTCAGAGGATTGTACTGCAATAAAAAACCCAATAGACTTCTTGTATAGGTCTTTTTTTTTTTTTTATCAACTATATATATTGTAATCCTCGAGGTCATGAACTATTTCTCTCTATCCTATCCGGTATGGGGCCTTGTGCACAGTAGGTGCTCAATATTTGTTGTAGATTACATGATTCATGTATGTGATGATTTTAAGAGTCTAGCATTTGAATCTATGCTTCTCTAAGACTGAGTGGTGGAAAAGTAGAGAATTTCCAGTAATGAGATTAAGGTCTTCTACTGTGGGGGAATTAATTCCATTTATTGATTCTAGGTACAAGGTATCCCCGTATATATTAACTTTTAGGTATAATATATGATATCCTGCAGGTAAACTGAAATCTGAAAGGGGTTTAAGATCAAACTTGCATATGTTGAGCATATTTATCTGGTTTTACTTAGGGTTTACTTTCAGGAAATATAATAATTTCAAAATCTGGAAAATGCACAAGAAGGAAATAGTTTAGCCTATATTTTTGGCAATTGAAAATGAAATACAAATCAATAATTTCCTTTAGTTAATGGATTTTAGAATTTGAAGAAAATTGTCTGGAATACTTCATGCTTCTGCAAGATAGTTTGACTTCTAATTTAAAGCTGTATTTGAGGAAGAGGAAATTATTTTCTCTGAAGACAGCCCTTAATTTTTCATCGGAAAAATCCCTCCATATATCACTCCTTGCCCATTTTTACATATAAACCATTCCTTTTTAGTTCCCTTGGGGGGACTTTGGTATTTTGTCTAAAATATTGGTAGCAGATTTATTCTACTTTCTATTCATTCTACTGCTCTGCTTCTGATTAATCGTGTGGGCACAACGAAGAGCCCGACATTTGTTTATTGATTCCCATTCAAAACCATAAGCATTTTACAATAGACGCATAGAAATTCACAAAGTTATTTCTTAGGGTGCCATGTTATTATTTATTATGTATTTTAAAACTCAAGAAAAATGTAAGGGATTCTTACATTTACTGTGTACCCATCATTTATGGAGTATGATTTAAAAATATATGTTGGCTGACTTTTTAAGCTTCTATCCAAGTAGTCACTTGGGAGTTTACAGTACCAGTTCAGTGATAGTCCCATCCCTTTAGGCATTTTGGAAAAGCTCTTTTGGAAGTAGCTCTATAGTCTGTGGTATATTTTATTGACTCACCCAGTAGCACTGGACTTTTATACTTTAAATTCGGATTTCATTTGACAAAAAAGATGGAGCTCATTTGGAACCAAGACTCATGAAAAATGTAAGTGATGGAATTGGGCCGTGCCATTTTTAGCCCCCAAATAGTCTGTGTTTTTAATAGTTCTAAGATTGATTTTTGTTTCTGCATGACTCACATATTTGCAAGAATACACAAGAAGTTTTCCAAATTCTTTGTGTAATGGAATAAATAGACCTTCCCCTAAGATGTCCACTTTGAAGGACAACACTCCTTTGATGAAGTAAATTTAGGCATGTTTATAAAAAGCAGTATTTATAGTCACACATTGCACTTTCACTTAGGAAGAATAAGGGGCTATCAGATTGCTCAGAGCAGGACCTGGCTTGCAGGATATTGTATGGCTTGTCAGAGATCTCAAGACATCCAACCTGAGGTGGTACCACAAAACTGTTGCTAGCAATAACTTTTAAAAACTTTTTGAAAGACAAAATATCTTTCCCTGTGATCTTCTAACTTGGTTCTTGCCCCTATTAAATTAACTTTTCCAGGGTTACTTGAATTGTTTAGCCTGGGAATTACTTAGGCTCTAACAATCAACATAAGCTAATAATTCCATTTCCCTTGCTATTCTAGAAGGCAAGAACTGGGCATTTGTCCAAGAGAGAAAATGCTGATTATAAATCCAAAACCTGAAGAAATACATCTTGGTTTTTCAGTTGCTGCCTTAATTGGGGAGGTGGGGCGAGCAAGTGACAGTTTAAAATTGAGTCAAAATATTTGTAGAAAACTCAACAAAAAGTGAGTTCCTTGTAGAGAGCCTGTGAAACCAGATATAACTGGACAGCTGTCATTTTGTGGAATTTATTTCCATGGAAAATTAGAGCTTCCCTTTAAACCCTTTTTAATTATACGTCTTCAGAAAGGACTTATTTGTCTCTTGAGGCTAGGCGCATACTGACGAAGTTTTGAGTCACAGTTCCTTTAGAGTCTTTTTTAAGGTAGTTATTGATCTTAGTGTTTTTAAATTCACGTCTTAGTAATAATAATTGGGACTTCATATATGGTGTTAAAATCCTTTATTAAAAAATCAGAATAAATGAAGCATCATTTCCAAATCCAACCATACATTTATGTAATGTATATTTATCACGTGTCTTTTTTTGGTTTAGACACAATGCTAAAAGTTAAAGCTACAACTGTAAAACAAAAATGAACAGACTTCATGCCCTTGTGGATCTCATAGTTTATCAAAATCAAGAAACTACTTCAGAAAATTGTTATCCTATTATAAACTATACATCTCAGGTTTATCTAAATTGCCACATATCGATAAAGCCAGTGTTACTGACATTATCACCTTTGAAGTAGACATTTATAATAATAAAGCATAAATGAAAATATTAATTTTGAAGACTTATTTTTCATTATCATAAAATATTATGATTGGGTAACACTATATAGAGTTGATAAAAACCAGGTCTCTGACTTAATTATAATTTCAGAAACTTAATTTGTACCTGTGATTTTTGCTCCTTTACATAAAACAAATTACACCTAGTGTATCAGCCATTTGTTTTTCATTTTCCCCAACAGAGGAAGAGTAAACTATTTTTACAAAATTGAAGCCAGTTTTTTGATAATTAAGACTATTTTTAAGTTTGCTTGGCGTAGATACTACATTTACTCTCTACTGATATTTCTATACTTCCAACATATATCTATACACATATACATATATATGTATATTTAACCATATCTATTATAAAATAAGTATCCAAAAACTTCTGAAGCAGATTCAATTTTTAAGCACAGTAAGCATTAAGGATTAGGAAAGTTATCTGGTGAAACAGACTTGACCATTTCAAACAATAAATTCTTGTGGGATTACTCTGTTTTTAAAAGGTAGCTAAAAACTCATATTTATTTTGTGTTTGATTTAACCAATGGAAAAGTTTAACTGAGTAAGAATATTTTTCTCATTATACTTCCAATTTCATGCAGTCCATAAAGAAAATTATAGGTTTGTGTTTTAACCTAAAAATGATATGACTTGTTTCTAGAAAGGAACCAAGTTATTTTGTAAAACTAAATTTTTCATTGCTTTTATCTTTTACACCTAAAGATTAGAATTAATGTCAGTATATAATGTTTGATACCTTAAAGATTAGAAAATTAGCAGCACGTATATTTACCAAATGAGAACTTTTTAAAGTTTATTAAATTAGTTTAATTTGGTTTAGTAAACTAAAAAACATATAGTTCCTAAAAGCATACTTAATCACATTTTATTTTTTATTATTTTTAATCACATTTTAAGTAAGATTTTTCAATTTAGAATAACTTGTCACTCAATAACGTCATCTATGTCTACAGTTCCTTTCTTCAGTGTATTTGAAATAACTTTGTTAATAATCTCTACATGCCAGAAAAATACATAATGTGAAGCTAGAGATCAGAAAATATTAGAATGACTCTTCGGTGGAATATAGACTTGAGGATTGGCAAGTCACATCCAAATTTGTTTGGCTTTCTATGTGTAGTTAGAAGTAGCATGACATTGACCAGCAATACAAGAAGTACTATGAGTTATTAGATTCTTTAAGAAAAAATGCAATTTTTTAATCTGTTATGAATGACAATGTAAGGGGCTTATAAATATGGAATATGCTGATAATGAATCATAAACTTATGAAGAAGGAATTATATATTATAAACAGAAAATAAATCTGCTGTTCTAGGAAATAAATGGTATTGTTATGGCACTGTAGAAATAAATAAAGAAGAGATTATTTACCTGAAAAATTTGAGTGATAAAAAAATAAATATTCTCTATCTCAAAATTATGTGGTTATATGAAAGTGGTGACTGTTTTACATTAAAAGAAACAAAACAAACCTATGTAAATAATGTACCACAGTTAAAAATGTACATCATTTTCCCCTTGTACTGGGCTACTGAAAGGTATTTTCACATCTGATGTTCAAATCTACATTTTAGTTTTCGTTGGTACCCATAATTAATAAATATATTTTCTGGGTTTTATGTAACTTCTTTCTGTTAAGACATTTCTAATGTGCCAACCTGGTATGATATTGGGCATTGTATTAATAATTATGCCTGAGTAAAAATGATTTGGGTATGAATTCTTACTTACAAAGTCTATATTCGGAAAGAGGGATTAGGGTAAAAATGAAAAATATCAATGAGAAAAATAAGACACTAGAAGATTTAAAGGAGGAAAGTTTATTGTTATGGTTTGCTAATAATGTTACGATTAGGAGTATAGTATTTGCTTTGTGCCTTGAAGAAAAAAACTATGCAACTGGAAATACAAAACTAGAAATATACATTTGAGAGTGTCTTCATTGAAGGCCTAGTTACAATTCCATGATTAGATTAAATGAACAAAGGGAGAAAGACAACTCTCCAAGGCATACAGCTTACCTTCTGCATATAAGGCAAGATACTTACAGTATTCAATTTTACTTTATCAGCCACACTATGATGCGGCGCAGGTTTTAATTCCACTTATTATAAATGAATAACTCGAAGCTCAAAGAGGCCTTGTAATCTGTCAAAGATTCCAGGGATTTTTATATTTTATTTATTTATTTATTTGAGAGCTATAGGACACGAGTGGAGGGGAGGAAGGGCAGAGGGAGAGGGAGAAGCAGACTCCCCACTGAGCAGGGACCGGATGCGGGGCTTGATCTCAGGACCCCAAGATCATGACCTGAGCCAAAGGGAGACGCCTAATGGACTGAGCCACCCAGGTACCCCCAAAATTCCAAAATTGATAAAGTGTAGGTCAAAATTAATTCCTGTTGGGACTGACCCTGAAGTCCACACTCTTAGAAAGAAGAAGACACATAGATGTAGAAGATATAGTATCAAGCAGGGCAAAAGCAGGGCCAGATATAACGTGGAATGTGCTACATATTTGCTATCTTCTGATCTTGACACTTTAATTGATATTTCCTTTTCATGAGGAAATCTCACTTGCCACCAACCATGTATTTATTAGAGGGGCAAATATGACAGCTTACAATTGAATCATTTTCTTCAAGTCAGATAGCTGCCCTCTGTGTATGTGGCTGAATTAATCCCGTGGTATTGCTGAGTAGGAGTTCAGCATCCCCCTGGATAACTACAATCAATGATATTCTAAGTGAAGCATTCCTAGCACATATTCGCTCATGTTCTCCTTCCTTCAAACACCTCAGGTGAAACATTGTATCAGCAACGTTTGAAGGGTTGGCATGTCTGTGTTTATAGGTACAAGAAAACATGCTCCCTTTTAAGAAAAACACACATGGTTGTATCTAGGGAGCACTGCATCCTGAAGGACAGAGTAGATGGTAATTAAGTCTCTGGGCTTGGTACTAGAGTTCAAGTCTTGGTCAGCACTTATCATGGAAATTACTTTGGGTAAGCTGTTCAACTACTCCATAGTGATAGTTACCACTTAACTTGTTACATCCTGTTACATCCCAAGTATGTAGGTGTATTTTATTCTGATTTTCTCAAATAGGACAACAACTTTCAAAATAGCTATTACATATTTCATTTCGCGGTGAAGGAAACTGGTGTTCATCAAAGTTTAAATTAGGTGGTTCAATTCTACATTATTGTTACTCACTATGCCAAACTGCCTGTCTTTCTTTCTTTCAAACTATGCTAAATCTGTTCATTTAGCCATGTCATTCACTTCCATTCCCTCCATCTTCATGAGACCCTGGCACATGGGACTATCCCTCTCACCACCCTTCAACCCTCAGACTCTTCTTTTGGCTCCTGACCATCAACACTTAAGACTCAAGGTTTTCCTATCTCAGACATTTCCTTTCATTCTTAGACAAACTTTGTCTCTGCATGGATTCTCAAAATTTGTTTACTTCTCAAGCCTCAGTTGAATACATTTTGGTGTCTGCCCTTATCACATCAGGGAAATAAACAGCTTTTGCAAATTTCAATGACTTTTTTACTAAACCATATAAACCCTAGTTAGCATTTAATTCGCTCAACTACTCTTCTTGGCAATATCTCACATTCTTGACTATATCCTTCTTAACACATACAAAATACTGATTTATACACAGGCATTGGATTTAGTATACATGCTTGAATGTCAGTTTCATCTCTTAATTGTGAAATCCTGGGCAATGTTTAAATTCTTCTCTTGGGAATTCAAGGGATCTATTTGGGGGAGACAAGACACACACACACACACGTAAAACTATGTTGGCACGCAGGGAGTTAAAAATAAGAAGCACTAAGAAGTGACTAGTATTCACTTCAGATTGGATAAATAGGAATTTTCTGAGGAGGGTGTTTAGGCTGATACATGAAAAGGAGCACTGGGAAATAATCTCAGGCAAGTCAGAAGGAATAAGCTTGCTGTTTTTGAAGAATCAAAAGAAGGCCTGTGTGTCTAGAGAAGATTGAACAAATAAGAGAGAGACATGACACGGGTGGGAGAAATAAGCTAGTGAGAGAAGATGCAGGGCTTTGTCAACAAAGGTAAAGAGTCCATATGTTATCCTAAATGCAAAAGGAAGACACTGAAGAGTTTCAAACAGAAAATGATGAGCTTTAAATACTTAGGTACAGTTTTATACTTATGCTTGCCATATATATAACTAACTATATATGAGCAGTTGATCAAAGAATTCAATAGGAAGCTGGATCTCATTTTACTGTAAATCTGAAATACTTGGAGGAGAGAAAGGCTGGATGTAGAGATCTCTCTGTTATATCAAGAGAAAATCAAACAAATGAAAAAACAGGTCACCTATGGATGAGCAACTAAAGCATTCTGTTCTGGTGAGTTCCATTCTATTTACTATCTGCATATATGGATTAACACTAGATTAGCCAGTCTCCTTAGCCAATGTGGTGGAGATCCTCACCCCATTCACTGGTGAAATCTTTGAATTTCAAGTAACACTTCAAGTAATTTTGATGAGTAGTTCAAGGGACTTCCCTCATAGTGCATTATGGTTGTTATAAGCATTATGTAAAAAAACCTACTACAGTATTTAACATAGTAGGTGCTTCTGCTATAGATAAATATGAATATAGATCTAGATATAGATACATATAATCCTGGCCATAAATACAGACATATTTTGTCTTATTGTCAATTTAAAATCCTGGAAAAATAAGTATACGAAAGGGTATTACAAAGTGACTCTGAAATTTCCCCAAACTCACATAGCAACTCAACTCTAAGCCTAGACCACACAGATTCTTTTATAAATTCAATTGCCTCATATCTATAATGGTACAAGCATTTATTAACTTCAAAATATTAGAAATGGGTGGATCATCCTAAGCAATATAGAAATTTCAGCTGCCATAAGCAAAATAGAAGGTGTATGGCGCTACACATCATTGGTACTGGCAAGAAACACCAAAAACAAGTATATAAAAAAATGTTAACTTGGGAAGTATTTGCAGCACAAATGATAAACAAGGAATTAAAACTTACCATAAAAATAACAAATATGGATTTATGCTTCCCATAAAAATAACAAATGCAAACTAATTAAAAGACAAATAATCAGTAATAAATAACATTGGCCAAAGGAGACCAATGGCCAACAGCATATGAGAAAGTGCTTAATCATAGTAGTTAGAGAAATACATATTAAATAAAGTAATGTAGCACATTAATTTGACAAAAATTTTAAGAAGGAATAGCATCTAGTGATTAGGAGAATTCTCATAGAGATGAATGGTAGAAATGTGGGGGACCTTTGGAAGTAATCTGGGAATTGGCATAAAAAAAATCTGTCAATAGCTGTCAAAATTTAAAATACCATAATCTTTGACCCAGAAATCCTATATTTAAAATAACCTTATAGAACTGTATGGTGACGAACATATCATAATAAAAAAAATTGAATTAAAAAAAAAGAAAAGAAAATAGCCAAGACATAACATAAGTACGAGAATTCTTACTGCAAGGATTTTTATGTGCAAGGATTTTATATATTCAAAGCAGCAAAAAGAAAAAAAACAACAACAATCATCAATGTTGTTGAATAGTTATTTCAAATCTGAATTTACTGAGAAAAATAGCTGTTGTATGTTTAAATTCAAGTTATATAAATTGTAAAAACATATGCATAAATGTATATAACCTTATTACAAACAACTATAATAATAAACCATGTCTATAAGTTTGCATTTTTTTTACTTATGTTCCAATGAGAATTCATAAAGGTATAGAAAAATACAGGTCATAACTGTTATCATTAGTTAATTCAGTATGGTGGAGAGAGGGATAAGAGCATTTGCTTTACACTCTGCGTTGATTTACTAGATTAAATAACACGTACTACAGTCATAATTTATACAGATAATAACATTTTTAAAAGACATAAATTGTTTTTAATGGAATAAATGCAATAGTGTTGTTCAATTTTCAGAAAAAAAAAACAACTTATTTTTTTCTGTCTTCTCCAGCTGCAGCTCCACTTCCAATTTTGCTTTATCAAGCTCATTTTCATCATGAGTTATTTATGTGGATATTTCTCTGCCATGGTGTCTCAATACCAATTAAAGGTTAAAACATCTGAAGTGTATTGGTTATTCCCCACAGAGCCCTAATATGGCTTAGAATATATAGCCCTTTGGCAGATGAGACCATCACCAAAACACTGCTTTTAAAGAAATGAGAATTCTATCCTCTCAATAGAAGACGTTCTCTGCTTTCTCTGAATATTAACAAAACACTGCAACATAATCAAATAACCAAAGAATACATATTTATCATCTTAATACACCAGTGCTCCACTAGCCAATGTACCAAAGAAATTAAGCAGCCATTATCACTTTATCCCTGCTGTTCTGAAACTAATAAAAACACATTAATAATAAAGTAAAGTTAAATATAAAGGGCCATGTAACAAGACGAAGCAATAGATAAAGTAAACATTATACAATTAAATACACACCTCCACAAAATTCTCATCACTGGGACTGGTCTGGCTGCAGAAAAAGTGAGACTTAGTATTAAAGAGAATGAATGAGGTTAAAAAATATTTTGTATAATATATGTTCATAAAGATATACGGACATATGTTATATATAAATAAACTATACAAATATAAATCTATAAAAATATTTTATAAATAATGTGTGTACACACACAATAAAGATGTCAAATCATACTGATATGTGTAAGGATCTCATATTGAGTGACTGGTTCTTAGATAAAGAAATAGGTTGAGTATGCCAACTCTTTAGCAAAAGCAGAACAAAATAACTTATACAAAAAATCCCCAGAAAGCAAACATGCAAGCATCACCTACATTCTCTGCAGGACAGAGTCAAGAGGACTGACCATTGTCTCAACATGTCCGAGGTGCCCCAGATTTTATAGATGGGTATAGCATAAAAGATACGTAACAGTAGGTAAGACTCATTCACTTGCAGGTGGAAGTACAAAACACATTATGTTAAGTTAGAGAAATAAGGCGTGTGACAATAATCTCCCAGTCACCTAGAAATTATTTTTAAAAATCTGAAACAAAACCTAGCGTTGGTAGCCAATTCTCCATAGATCTCACCTTTTTTTACATTTTGTGAGCAGAAGCACCTATTGCTTTTATTCCAGGCTGTCTTTTTAAGGATGTTTGTATAGCAAAAAGCCTTGGAAGTTAAAGATAGTGTCTCCCTCTAGAGCAAAAAGCAAGCATGGTTTTGGTCTGGTATAATAAAGATAATAACTCCCGCAAGAGAAAGGATGAGCTGGCTTATCCCCATTATAAAAGATCTGGGTACTCTAAATACAGGGTTCGTGTCTGTAATGTAGCCCATCCGGGCCAACTTGTGCTTCCCAGTGAGACTTGGGATAAGGGAAAATGTTGGAAGCTTGTTGCTCTGATGTTTACTATGCTATGAATAATTAGTCCTTCGTCTTTGACCAGGGAGTCTGATGTTTCCCCCAGCATCAATGAAATGGGCAGGCTAGCTTGTGAGCTTGCAAGTAGAGTGAAATCTCAAATTCTTCACAGTATTTCACAGTATTGGAGACAAGAATGGGGTAATTACAGAGACACGGGTTTTGGTAAGTGAGAGGATGAGGACTTTGTGGCACAAATAAAGAGATATGATAAAAAGTTGGCAGGGATCGGTAACAAAATATTGTATTTCACAAAAGTATTTGTTTACATTGGATTGGAAAGTTTAGAAAGGAAGAGAGAAACGGAGAGAAAGGGAGAAGAAAAGGAGGGACTAAAGAAAGGGAGGGAGGGAGGAAAGACTGGAGATTCCTTTACCACTATGATTTTAGAAGAAATACTTTAGGGAATCTCTTCTAAATCTGAGAATGTTTTAGTAAGAAGATTCTCTTGGTTTGATAAATTCAACACTACTGTAATCCTGCTGGTTAATAAATGTTTTGATATGTTTAATACATGTGGTTTTAAGATTGCATTGCTTAAAATATTTTGGCTATACAAAGTGATAGATCTATAAAGTTCAGCTCTACGGTTTTCATTATTTCTGATTAACAAGACCAACCTAGATACACTTCCCAACAAAAGTGGACTTTTTATTTTATAATTTGTTAACACAGATCTTCAATTTCTTTACACGTCATTCCGGTGTATACGATTTGCAGCAGAGCCATTTTGTGTGTGTGATGGAATAATCTTCATTCTCCTTCTCAGTAGGAAGTACCGAAATCAAGAGATTTATTTTAAGTTTGGAATGATAACATAAATGATGAAGAAATTTTGATTTACTTAATTGAAAAATACACGTGAAAAACTTGTTAAGATAAGCAATAGTGTTATAATGTTACAGACCTTCTTTGGCTTTGTTGATCAAAGAGTGGGAAATATTTTAAAAGCGACATTTTGGTTCTTACAGTGTCAAAGGCCACATTTTAAAGAGGTCTCAACAGATTCTGCAAAAAAAATATAAAGAAGATGATTGAAAAGAATAATGAATATATTCATGTGCTAGGTTTCATACTGGGTTTTCAAATCCTGCAGCTTATTTGAGCTTCCTTTAAAAAAAAAAGTATTCTTTGGTTAACATTCACTAACCATATCCTGCTGAAAACAAGAAATAAATTTAGTAGGCAGCTGGATGAGAGTGAATGTAGCGGAGTTGAAATTGTCCTGGACTAAGTGATCCAAAGACCTATTTTTCTCCAAGTCCACTGTTTAAACATGTTACCAAATAAAATGTATATTAAAATTCTCTTTAAATTATTTTGCATGTACTGTTATCAATGATGCAGTCAAATAAGTATTGGTTCGCTAACTAAATAATTGAAAGCAGTGTGTGTGTGTGTGTGTGTGTGTGTGTGTGTGTGTATACTGTAGAGTAGGCTGCCCCTAGATGGGCCAAAAGGCATGTTTAGTATTTTGAGCTGAAAACAATCAAGACACAAAAAACTCAGGAAGAAACTTCATCGCCTCCCCAACTGACTAAAAAGAATTTAGACGGAGGACCTGTACCAGGAAGGGATCTATTAATAGAGATTCCTTTTTACCTAGGAGATTTATCTGCATAAGAAGGCACTTTTGTTTTCCAAACATCTCCTCTCACCTCCCTGTTAATGGCTTCCTCTGATACCTACCTCTCTCCTTAGCTCAGATGTTATATAAGCCTCATGTTGCCTGACTGTCTTTGGAAATTTCATGTCATAAGCACACACACATGTACATATATACATATATATATATGTACATGTGTGTGTATATACATATATACATATATATGTATATATACACACACACATATCTGTACATATGTGTGTATATACATGTGCATAAAGGGAGAAAATGAGAGAATATATACGTGTATATACACGTAGAATACAAATACACACAGATCATTTATAACATTTTGATCTGTGGATCTCAATATTCAATCCATCAGCCCTGAATTGGACCTAATAAGTGGTATCTATAATCTTATATTGGAGAAATTGAGTGATACAAGAAAAAGTAATTTTATTTAACAACATGGTTTAAATAAAAACTCGTGATTTCCTAACTTAGCTGAAGCCATAATACTGGTTATTAGTTCTTTCTGGTCAACATATGTCCCTTATTCTTTTTTTTTTTTTTAAAGATTTTATTTATTTATTTATTTGACAGAGATAGAGACAGCCAGCGAGAGAGGGAACACAAGCAGGGGGAGTGGGAGAGGAAGAAGCAGGCTCCCAGCAGAGGAGACTGATGTGGGGCTCGATCCCATAACGCCGGGATCACGCCCTGAGCCGAAGGCAGACGCTTAACCGCTGTGCCACCCAGGCGCCCCTCCCTTATTCTTTAGAGACTTTTCTGAACACCTTTTTTGGCATTAAGAAAAGTCTATGAACTATCCACTTTATTATTCATTTGACATCCATATGATATTTTCCTCTTCTGATATCTTATTGTTGAAAGCTGAGTACATGAACTCATCCAATTTCCAGCTCAAGAAATGTATTCCATCGTGTCCTCTTTTTCCTGTGTTGAAATCTCTACCTCTCTACCAGTTTCTTCATGTTATACTATAATCTATTCAAGTTTCTGTCCCATAAAATGATCCTCCTTGCACTCTTGCTATTCCTTTTCTTTTCATTTCAGGCACACATCTTGAATAGTTTTCACATGCACACTGCAATTCATAAGGCATGGCAATCTAGCATCTACACAATGACCTGATTGCCAACTTCAGTGGGATTTTTTTTTATCTTACTCGACCTTTCAGGTGAGTTTTACCTTCTTTTTCAATTTTCTGAACCCACAGAAATGTGCTCTCCTGATTCTTCTCCTACCTCTGCTTTCATTCTCTTAGTTTTTAAAAAGTTGATCCTCTTTCATTGTCTTTCTCCAAAATGTCAATGTCTTTGCAACTAATCCTTTAAAATCTCTTTTTAAAACATTAACAACCTCTTATGATTTTGCTCAACGTTTTCAACAATAGCTACTAAATCTTTATTCTAGCCTAGACCACTCATAGTAATGTCTATGAAACTTAGTAGGTTAAATAACTTACTAATTATTGACTAAGGTATCCCAGAAACATTTCAAGTGCATCATTTCTATTTCAACTAATCATAGTTTCCCTGAATGTATTCTTTTTCTTGAATTCCCTTTTTGTTGGCTTTCTAATTCCCAAAGAGAAACTTAAGTCACATTAGATCCTTCCCCATCCATTTCCCCCACATCAAATTGGTCAAGACCTGCAAAGGCTTTTCCTTGCTATTTATCAAATCTATCCATTAATCTTTTCTTTTACTTGTTAACTGAATCTCTTATCTACTCTCTTGCAAATTCTTCATAGCCTCTTGCTTATAGTCTTGACCTCTCCTTCTTGTTTACTCTTTGCATTGTCACCAAATTGATTTTTTAAAACAAAAAAAAACTTAGCTTGATTCCCCTGATGCTTATGACTCAATTGTTTGTATTCTAAAGCCCTGTAGTTAGCTTACAAAACCCTTTTTTGATATGCTCCCTACTGAAACCTTTTGCCTCATTTCCTTTAAACTTAATTCATGTTTTAGTGGAATAGATATTTTATACCTCCATTCTTTTATATGTAATATTTCTTCAGCTAGGAATAATTATACACATACACATACATACTCACACACACACATTTTATCTCCCTAGAGTACTACTAATCAGCTTGGCATGGATAATTAGAAAAGCTTCTTTACGTACATACACAGAGTTAATTGCTAAATTTGTGATAGTGCTATATATTTATCATTGCTTATTATTGGATTTACCATGGGGTGCCTAGTGGCTCAGTCTGTTAAGCATCCGATACAGCTCAGGTCATGATCTCAGCTCAGGTCATGATCTCAGGGTCCTGGGATGGAAGATCGAGCCCCCTGTTGGACTCCCTGCTCAGCATGGAGTCTGCCTGTCCCTCTCCCTATGTTCCTCCCCCCACTTATGTTCACCTCTCTCTCAAATAAATAAATAAATAAAATCTTAAAAAAAAAAAGAACTCATCATATTGCACTGCAAAAATATATGTGAGTCCATATTTATTAGCTTATCTTAATGTTCTAGAGGCTGTTTCATGCAGAGAGCATCTTGTTCTTTCCTGCATCTTCTGTGACTGGTATGAAGAGATTCAAAATATGTATGGTGAATAAATAAATGGATAAGCATTTATCTTAGTGATGAATGACATGATACATTACTAGTTTGGAAAGGAGATGAATCATCATCAAAACGTATGCTAATAAGATTTCATGAAGAGTAGTGAGCATACTGTAAAGAACCTGAGCCCTCGCTGCTTTGCAATTAATGCATAGATATGCTTCCCAGTTGGCTCTGTCATATTGTTAATGACAACCATCACTTAAGACTATCTCTTCTCTAAGTTAAAATAGAATCCTCTGAGTAGGTTACTGAAAACATAGGCAATCCTCATCTTACAAAAAGGTTGTATTAAAAAACATTCTTTTGTTTCAAGCGTTTGGAGCTCAGTGTTTTTTTGTTTTTTTTTTTATTATGCAAGTAGTGTTGTGGACTATTGTTCACTTTTTCAAGAAGGTCACAAAAGGCAATTTACCCATAAAATGCCTGATCATAATCGTGAGTTCTTTTTCAGTTGTATTTATTACTCTGAAATGGGTGTGATCAAAACCAGACATTTTCTCCTTCTGAAGGACTGAGGCTCTCCATCTTCCACCAAAGTGTTCTTTAATCAGAATGCTGAATCTTTAGGGAAACAAAAGCAAAAATAAACTATTGGGACTTCACTGAGATGAAAAGCTTTTCACAGGAAAGGAAACAATCAACAAAACTAAAAGGCAATCTATGGAATGGGAGAATATATTTGCAAATAACATATCTGATAAAGGGTTAGTATCCAAAATATATAAAGAACTGATAGAACTCAACCCCCAAGAAACAAATAATCCAGTTAAGATATGAATAGAAGTTTTTCCAGAAGACATGCAGATGGCTAACAAACACATGAAAAGATGCTCAACATCACTCATCATCAGGGAAATGCAAATCAAAACCACAATGAGATACCACCTCACACCTGTCAGAATGGCTAAAATTAACAACACAGGAAACAACAGATGTTGGCAAGGATGCAGAGAAGGGGGAAACACTCTTACACTGTTGGTGAGAATGCAAACTGGTGCAGCCACTCCTGAAAACAATATGGAGGTTCCTCAAAAAGTTAAAAATAGAACTACCCTATGACCCAGCAACTGCACTACTAGGTATTTACCCAAAAGATACAAAAATACAGATTCTAAGGAGTACACACACCCCATTGTTTATAGCAGTATTATCAACAATAATTATGGAAAGAGCCCAAATATCCATCGACTGATGAATGGATAAAGAAGAGGTGGTATGTATTTATACACACACACACACAATGGAATATTACTCAGCCATCAAAAAAGAGTGAAATCTTTCCATTTGCAACAATGTGGATGGAGCTAGAAAGTATTATACCAAGAGAAATAAGTCAGTCAGAGAAAGACAAATGCCATATGATTTCACTCATATATGGAATTTAAGAAACAAAACAGTTGAACATAGATGAAGGGGAAAAAACGGGAAGGAGGCAATCCATAAGACTTAACTATAGAGAACAAACTGAGGGCTGGTGGAGGGGGAGGTGGGCAGGGGATGGTCTAGATGGGTGATGGAGATTGGGCGGGCACTTGTGATAGGCACTGGGTGCTGTATGTAAGTGATAAATCACTAAATTCTACTCCTGAAACAAATATTACACTATATGTTAATGAACTAGAATTTAAATAAAAACTTGCAACAGATGAAAAGGACAAAAATTTAAAAAAATAAAATTAAAATTAAAAAATAAAGACCCTGGGGCGCCTGGGTGGCACAGCGGTTGAGCGTCTGCCTTCGGCTCAGGGTGTGATCCTGGCGTTATGGGATCCAGCCCCACATCAGGCTCCTCCGCTATGAGCCTGCTTCTTCCTCTCCCACTCCCCCTGCTTGTGTTCCCTCTCTCGCTGGCTGTCTCTATCTCTGTCAAATAAATAAAAAAAATCTTTAAAAAATAAAAAAAATAAAAATAGCTTTAAAAAAAATAAATAAATAAAATAAAGACCCTGTAAATGTCTGTTTGTCCAAAGCTTGCAAAAAAAAAGAAAAAGGAAAAGGAAAAAAAAAAAAAAAAAGAATGCTCAATCTTCGGCAAAGAGTGGATTGGATTCAAGGACTTGGATTCAAGGTTATATTCCAATAGGTTACCCACATTTTTAAAATAGCTTTTCCATGCAGCTTAAAAGGTAACATCTAGTTTTAAACCCATGACATTTATATTTCCATTACATCTTACAAAGTGTGGTAGGTACTGTGAAAGAAACAGAGAGGCCTGAGGCTAGGTTTTAGGGCGTGGAGAAAAATGGGGAACTGAATGCCCCCACTGTTTTATCACATAAAATACTCAATCATACTAGATGTGGCTAGAAAATGCGAGCTAAGGATATTTCATTTGCGTTCTTGAATGTTGTGCTAAGATTTTTACCCTTAAGCAGGATGCATTAAGATGTCATTAAAAGCTTTGGACATACACTTTAGAAATTTTAAATAGGAAGTGGTAGGTATGAAAGCATGGAAGGGACAAATATTGCCAGAGGACTAGTTAGGTTATTGCAATAATTTAATCTCTTTGCTTAAAATTGAGGAAAAATGATCAAATGTCTCCAGTACAGGATCAAAAGCCTACACAGGGACAAAACTACTCTGAAACTTCACATATAATGGTTTTATAAAACAATGAGGGTTACTAATCCTTAAAACATCCATACTTATAGGAATTACTACATTTAAGGTATGCATGAAAACTCAAATATTTCATGTTAGGCACCTTTATACTAGGCACACATTCGAGAAAATATCTCCTTTGGTGTTCACAATGAAGTATAATCAGGTTGTATGGAAATATTCAACAAGAAGATGAAAATGCTTTGAGAAATATGTGATTTGCCCTTCTGTTACACAGAAAACATGGGTGGTTATACAGCATATGTGAGTATGTCAACTCTGAAAGTCTGAAAATAGTGCTCCTGACTAACAAAAAATTAACCTAACAAGAAAATTAAAATGAAAAAAATGAAACTTTAACAGATACTTGAAGAAATCATGATATTAAGCATATTGAGGCAAGCCTAATTTTTTGGATCACTGACATCCCACTCTGTGGTGGCTGCTTAAAAGAAAATACTAAGCTCCATGAAGAAATGTGATAATTAAAGTATTTGGTGGCAACATATATGTCATCACACTCTGGCATCTTCCTTTTCAAGATTTCACAATGGAAGAAATGCAAGCACGTAGTGGTTTATGGCAACTGTTTTTTTCCATCAAGAGGAGGAAAAAATTCTGTTTACTTTTCTCTTACACACTAACACACACAAGAAAAGTGCCACAAAATATGGCTGAAAAGTTACAACCTACTTAAAGATCCATATTTTAAAATCCAGATTGAAAACTGAAATTCACATGGAGAGAATTCTCTAAATGTGATGAGTTTACTAAATATCCCTTTTTGGCAAATTGAAAGCTATATAATTTTGGCTACGAATCCTCAGTAAACTATAATATTTAGATATCTGATGTAGCAGTAATTTTCTCTTCAGGCCCAGGACCCCTGCCAGGAATATGCACATATTCTCACCTTCAGCCATTTTTTTTTTCTTCCACATAAAGTGGGTAGCCAGGTGTAATACTCACAGTTCTGCCTAATGGGAAGGTATTTTCCTCACTGTCTTTCAAAATCACCCCCGAATACGACTGTCATATAGCCACCATCCATTCTTAGCTTTTGCCTTCAAATCAAACTGACCTATCCAAGATCAGAAGTTGTTGGAAATGTGGGGCGCCTGGGTTGCGCAGTCGTAAGGCGTCTGCCTTCGGCTCAGGGCATGATCCCAGGCTCCTGGGATCAAGCCCCACATCGGGCTCCCGGCTGGGAGCCTGCTTCTTCCTCTCCCACTCCCCATGCTTGTGTTTCCCCATCGCTGGCTGTGTCTCTCTCTGTCGAATAAATAAATAAATTCTTAAAAAAAAAAAAAAAAAAAAAAAGAAGTTGTTGGAAATGTCCTCCTCTGTTAGCTCCTAGTATGGACTTTTTTCTCCCTGCCCCCTCTCCCCTCCAGTATAGTCATCACAGATGAGAACTAGGGAAATGGATCTGGTGCAACTGGAGTGGAGGGCCTGGGGGTCTGGGATCCCTGCTCACTCAGCTTGTCCATGTCTACTCTTCCTGTTCAATTTCCATTTTAGGATGAACTGCTCTTTGAACCTATCCAACTTTATGACTTGGAGGGGGTCTTAGCCTGTTTGCACTGCTATCACAACATACCACTAAGCAGGTAGTTTATAAACAACAGAAATTTCTCACAGTTCTGGAGACTGGGAGTCCAACATCAGGGTGTCAACATGGTTAGGTGAGGGCCCTCTTTCAAGTTACAGACTTTCATTGTACCCTTATATGGCATATTAGGCCAAGGATCTCTCTGGAGCCTCTTTCATAAGAGCGCTGATCCCATTCATGAAGGTTTCACTCTCCTAACTAAATCACCTCCCAAAGACCTCACCTTGTAACACCATTACCTTCAAGAGTTAGGATTTTGACATATGAATTTTGGGGACACACAAATTTTCAGACCATAGCAGAATGTCTGACAGAATCCAGGTAGTAAAGCATCGTCACTTGGTGGCCTGCCACCTAGTGTTCCATCTCTACAGAATCCCAGCTACATGCCAGAGCTATTTCTAGAAAGGCACACAAATAGAATACCAGGGGACTTTGTTGTCATTTTTCCACAGGGGCTTGACAAATACCACCTACTATGTATTTTTCCAATCACTGACATTTCTAATACCACAGGGCTTAAGATGTCATATGGACCTAGTGGCAAAACAGCTTTCCNCTAGAACTACCGCTGAGCCCTTTTGTGCTCTAAGTGCCACTCAAGATTTCGTAGCTTCTGACATTCAAATCAGTATCAACCAGTATGTCAGAAGCAGAAGAACTCAAAGAGGTCTATCAAGAGCTATGTTTCATTCATTGTGGCTAGAGACTGACATGCCCTTGAATAAAAACTGACTGAAGTGACAGGTCACTGAATCTTAATTCTATCCTTTGGAGCATATGTGTGATAGAACAAAGCTCTAATAAGTTAGCTATCCTTTGTTCATCCTGGCTGGTCAACGTGATGCCTTCGTTTTAATGCATCAGTGTGATATCCTATGGGATTCCAGGCAGTACAAACCTCTTCAGAATATGACAGAAGGGAGTAGAGCTAATATATCACTTATGCAACACTGTCAGTGAATTCTGTGGTCCATCATAGACAAATGCAAACTGTTTCTGATCCTCTTGGCTAACCAGAACAGCTGCATATCATACACCCGCGGCCTTATAAATCTCTAGTAATAATTCCACACCTATCAGAGCAGCTGTGATGGGGGCTTTCATTTGGTTGAGCTTGCAATGGTCTACAGTCATTTTCTATGACCCACCCAATTTCTGCAGGTACCAGATTAGTGAAAGAAATCATAAGATAAGGAACATTATTCCTGATACTTTAGGTTTTTACTGGTAGAACTCATATTTGCCATGCCCCCCCCACCCCGCCCAGGATATATTACTTCTTTTGATTTACTTCTTTGAAGTCATTTTTTAAGGTTTCCACTTGGCATTACCCAAAGGCCAAGTACCCAATGTGAGGTTTATTCCAACTGCCAAGTATATCAATTCCAGTATTACACTCAGGAAGTTGGAAAATGACCGCTGAGAGGGGATGTAGACTAAGGAGGCCTACTGTGAGCTGTGCTTCAGCCAAGACTCCATTTACTGCCTCGTCGCAATAAATCTCCATTATGAGTGAGACCATGATGATACTTCAGGTCTCCAGGTATCAATGCCAACTCAGACTTTATGTCCAATAATCTTCAACATGTGTAAGAACCACTTTCTCCAGTGGACCTGAGTAAATGACCATAGTTTCCTTTGGGCAAGGCCTGGAGGAATTACTCTCATATATACTCATTGCAGTGTTGCAAGTTCCTCCGTTTTAGGAACTTAGAGACCAGTTCAGTCAATAGATTTCAAGTTTAAAAATTGTTTAACAATTTTTACAGTTTCCAGCTCCTCTAATTCTTGCCTCTTTCTAGTTGTGGATGTTAAATAACACCCTTTTCAGCTGCCTTTCTATTTTGCGCCTTAGAACACCACATTCTATGAACAATTTTCACAGTTTTTTTGTGGGTCAATCCTTTTTCTACCCCTCCAACCTTGCTGCTTCTCATCGTAATTTCAGTGTCCTGGCCTATTTTGTGGCTAAGTGGTGCTACCTGGTCCCTATTACTCTGGGGTCTAATCATCCCAATGTGGAACTCAGCTCTGTGACCCAACTCCTCCCCTACTCTTAGTCCTGGTCTGCAGAAGAAATGAACTCCATAGTGATGCTGGTGCTCCTCACATGTCCTCTGGACCTTCATGCCCAACACAATCTTGTAGTGGTTTTTTTTGCTTCATATAATAAATCTACTGCAACATGTCCACTTAGCTTCCGCCCTAGATCTTGCTCTACTCTCTGCCAGGGCAACTTAATCATTTTCACATTCCTCGGCACTAACCATTGCTTTTTCCGGGCTTCTCAAAGTCACCCCAGCAGTGTGTTCACTCCATTCCTCAGTGTCTTTGCCAGGATGTTAAATACTGTGTCCCCAGGAAGTGCTCCAAAATCAATGAATTCTTCTTTAATCTGTTTTATATTCTGACTCCTTCATCAAATTCCAATCTCAGAGGTAGTCTCCTGACTCCTGTACATGGTAGCTATTTCTTACAGTTGTCTGGGTGTATAATAATCTTCATCTCCTGTCACCTAGTTATTCTCCTACTTTCCAGAAGAGGAGTTGAGCACAGTTTCTTAGGAAACTCCTCTACCTATTCTCCTGAGAAGTTTCTTCAGTGTCTTTAGCACAGATGATATGCTAGTTCTTACTAGGGAAGAGTGAGAACCTCCCCCAAGCCCTGAAGGCTCAGGAGGGTCTGTAGAGACAATATACTTGGGGCAAAAATAGAGGTATTTCTGTCTCATATGTCATGGTCTAGTCCAAAGCTCTCCCATCTAGAAACTTGACCTTAGCATACTAGATCATTTTTCCTAAGCATCTAAATGTCTCTGGAGCTCTGCAGCCTTCAGTTTGCTATCAGCTGTGCCTTCAATTTCTCTGCAACAGACAAAAGCCACCTTCAAACTACCAAAAGGCTGCTCTGACTCCTACCTCTAGACTTTAATTGCTGGTCCTCAGCTTCATATTATCCCTCTGTAAGCCATCAAGGCAACTTGACAGTAATCAGACAATTGCACTCTCTTTGTAGGCTCTGTTTCCCCTCTATCTTCAGATGCCTCAATTATCTCACTTTTCAGACTTTTTCCCTCCACCGGCACATCTTCCCAGGTTATGATTAGTGAACTATTTGGCAATTGTTTCCAACTCGTTGCAGGTACTGTGCTCACCTACCGCTCAGATTTCTCCCATTTTGCCCACCAGATAGCCTCTCACACATTTTCTGTGTTAATCCCACTACTTCATAACAAGAACGCTTGACGTCCCAGTATTCCCCATTTAAACCAGTGGTCTGGGTATTCAGAGTCTTTTGTGGTTCTCTACAAATTTTAGGATTGTTTTTTCAGTTCCTTGAGAAACGACTTTGGTATTTTGATAGGGATTGCATGGAATCTGTAGGTTGCTTTGGAAGGATGGGCATTTTAACAATATTAATTCTCCTAATTCATGAATATGGCTTTTTTTTCATTTGTTTGTATTGTTTTCAATTTCTTTCATCAATGTCTCAGTTTTCAGTGTACAGGAATTCAATTTCTTGGTTAAAGTTATTACTAGGTATTTTATTCTTTTTGATGCAATTGAAAATAGGATTGCTTTTTAAATTTCTCTTTCTGATAGTTCTTGATTGGCATATAGAGATGCAAATGATTTTTATATATTGGTTTTGTGCCCTGCAACTTTACTGAAATTGTTTATTAGTTCTAACAGTTTTTTGGGGTGCAGTCTTTAGGGTTTTCTACATATAATATTGCCTCACCTGCAAATAGAGATGATTCTGTTTCTTCCTTTCTGACTTGCAGCAAAGCTGGAGGCATCACGCTTCCTGATATTAAGTTATATTACAAAGCTATAGTAATCAGAACATGTAATCGAAGCTATAATAATCAAAAGATTATTATAATCTTTTGTACCAATATTGGTACAAAAACATACTCATAGATCAATGGAACAGAATAGGGCCCAGAAGTGAACCCATACATATATGGTCAATTAATTTTAAACAAAGGAGCTAAGAATATACCATGTATAAAGGATAATCTCTTCAATAAATGGCATTGGGAAAACTATATAGCCACATGCAACAGAATGAAACTGAAACTCTATTTTACATCGTACACAAACATACTCAGACTGACCAAAACTTGAACGTAAGACCTGAAACCATAAAAATCGTAGAAGGAAACATAGGGGAAAATCTCCTTGACACTGGTATTTGGAAATGCTTGGAAAATGTATATATACATTATACCCAGAATGGAGGAAATATTGCCATTTGCAACAACATGGAACATGAAGGCATTATGCTTAGTGACATAAATCAGACAGAGAAAGATAAATAGTGCATGATCTCATTTATGTGTGGAATCTAAAAAACAGACAAACAAGCGAACAAAAAACAAAACAAAATTCAGTTACAAAGAACAGATTGGTGGTTGCCAGAGGTGGGGTTAAGGAGTGAGCAAAATGGGTGAAAGTGGTCAAAAGGTACAAACCTCCATTTATAAAATACATAAGTCATGGGGATATAACGTACAACATGGTGACATACCGTTCATAATACTGTATTGTAGATTTGAAATTTTCTTAAGAGTAAATCTTAAAACTTCTCTTCATAAGTAACATATTATAACTATGTTTGGTGATGGATGTTAACAGGACATCGTGGTGATCAGTTCTCAGCATATACAAATATAGAATCATATAGAAGGCATTATGCTGCACACATAAAACTATATGCTATATGTCAATTACATCTAAGTAAAAAAAAAAATTGAACTATCATATGATCCAGCAATCCCATTTCTCTTTTTTTTTTTTTTTTGAGAGAGAGAGTGAGAGAGTGCACACACACGTGTGCACATGTATGCAACCACACAAGGAATGGGGCAGAAGGAAAGGGGGAGAGAATCTTAAGCAGGCTCCACACCCAGTGCAGAGCCTGACTTGGGGCTCAGTCTCAGGACCCTGAGATCAGGATCTGAGCCAAAATCAAGAATCAAGCACTTAACCGCCTGAGCCACCCAGGCGCCCCGTAGCAATCCCATTTCTGGGTGTATGTTCAAAAGGAATCAAATCATTATCTTGAAGAGTTATCTGTACTCCATTGCTCATAGCAGCATTATTCACAGCAGCCAAGGATGGAAACAACCTAAATGTCTACTGATGGATGAATGGATAAAGAAGATTATATATATATATATATATATATATATACACACACACACACACACACACACACACACATATACATACATGCAATGGAATATGATTCAGTCTTAAAAAAAGAGGGAAATCCCGTCATTTGTGACAACATGGATGAAACTGGAAGGCATTATGCTAAGTGAAATAAGCCAGGAAGAGAAAGATAAATATTGCATACTTCAATGTATCACTTATATGTGGAATTTAAAAAAAAAAAAAAAGCTATCAAACTGAAAGAAACAGATAGTAAACAAACAAATAACAACCCAGACAGGGCTGGGGAAAAAGGAGAGGCTAGTAAAAGAGTACGCACTGGGAGTTATAAGATGAATAAAGCTTGAGATCTAAAGTCTAACGTATAACGTGGTGACTACAGTTGATAACGCCGTATTATGTAATTGAAATCTGCTGAGAATAGAATTTAAATATTCACAGCAAAAGAAAAAAGTAAATAATTGAGATGATGGATGCATTAATTAATTAACTCAATGTGAGGGAATCCTTTCACAATACATACACGCATTAAATCAATATTATCATATTGTATACTCCAAGTATCTTACAGTAATATCTCAGTAAAACTGGGGAAAAAAATCTGTAATTTAAGTAAGTACCAGAAAATGGCCCCAAACCCCTCACAAAACCCTGTGTTCTAGGCATTATTGTTAATGGTACCCTTTCTCATTCTCATGAGTCTATTTCGCATGATCAATTATATGGTCACCCCGATTAGAACACAACTCCCCTTATTTTATCCACATCATAGATGTATACTCTTTATTGGTAATAAAGTTATATTTATTGAGTGTTCTATGCCAGAGATACATCTTATATACATTATCTCATTTAATCCAATAAACTATCATCTCTCATCTCTAAGATTAAATAATTTGTCAGATATTATCTCACTGATAAGAGGTAGGAACAGAATGTGAAACCAGATCAGTCTGATTCCATAGCTTCTGTATTATGACCCTTTCTGTTTATCTCTGTTGACATGCTCTTTTAATAATGAACTGAAAATAGTTCCACTTCTTTCACTAATTCCTCTGGACCTTAGTTTCCTCATCTCTAATTTCAATGTTTCTTTTAAGCATAAAATCCTATGACCTAAATTAAGAAGCTGGCTTTATTACCATACTATCAAAGTGGTTACTATAGCCTGAATTTTGTCAAACCCAGGAGGAACATACCCAATTAAAAAATATAGTTGTATATGAATTCTTTCAAAAGAATGTTTTTTGGAAAGTTCAGTTATTCTCTGAAAATCAACATTTCTGCAAGGCCAGTGCCTCAGGGATAACTTAATATTGTTCAGTAATACCAAATACTGAGGAATAGCCATTCTTTTTCTTTAATTTTTATTTTTAGCATAGTTTCAACAATCAAATGGATCTATAAAGCCTATTAGAGCAATAGCAGTCACATGCTTTCATCCCATTCTTTCAGCTCTTCCTTTAGACATTTATCTTCATATCTATAAATAATATGCTTACAGCGCTACTCTGTGATTTTTTTTAAGCCAACATCTATTGGCTTCCCACTATGAAAATTAACAACTAAATTCTCTCTCGTTCTCCATGTTTCAAACCACTGTTTCTGTGCGCACTAACACACACTTCACACTTCTCACCCCCCTCTCAAAATATGTTTATAACGTAATGTCATTACTTTAATATTCAGGGTTGATATGGTAAATAAGGGTGTGAAGACCAGTGGTAGTTTAGCCTTAATATGTATCAGGGTGGTGTTTCCCTTCTGGCAGAACTTTGGTTTCCGGACAAACATTTTTACTTATAATTTGCTCAGCTATCTCAGAACTTTTCACTAATACTCTAAAATCTCTTCTGTTAGTATTAACCTCCCTTTAATACATTTGAATAGTCAGATATTTCATCTACTTAATTTCTTAAGGGAAATCTTTCCTCAGGGTTGCTAGGAGCCTCCAATCTTGGCTGACTCCTTTTGAGGCTTGTGACTGAGCCTCTTCCTCTCTCATCCTTGAGATGTCTTTCTCCTCATTTCACATTGGATTTTCTTCCTAGGTTACATAGGTTTCTTTTTTTTCCTTCCTGGTTTACTTCTTTAATTTGGTGAAGTGTATCAACCAGTAACATCCTAAGAGCCAATGAAGAAAATTTTGAGACTAAATGTCTGCAAAAAATTTTTCCTATCACCATATTTAATTGGTTTTCATTTAATTATATTTACAAACAATTTCCCTCAGGATTTTGAAGGTGTTTTTATTTTCTCCTGGTAGCCTGTGATATCAAGATAACTTAGGCCACTCTGATTCCTGATCCTTTTCATGTGACCTCTATCTTTTCCCTCTCTGGAAACTTTTAGGACCCTCTCTTTTTAGCGAGCTTCAGTTTTCCAGAATTTCAATTTGAGATGATTTCTTTGATAATTCACACTGCCCTGTTCTTTTTTTTTTTTTTTTTTTTTTTTTTGTATTCTAGAAATACTGTTTTCAGGAAATGGAACACTCCTCTAATTTCCTTAACTTCTCTCAAGTATTTCTCACCAATTTTTCTATTTTCCAACTTTCAATTTTATCTTCCAACATTTCAAATGAGTATTTTAAAATAATTACTGAGCACAGACATACATTTATGTCTTTTTAAGCTCTCTGAACACTCCTGTTGTTTCATGGCTTATAATATCCACTCTTATTTCTCTGAGTACATTAATAAACTATGTGAATTTTTTTATCCCTGAATTGTTTTCTCAACATTCCTTTTTACTTATTCCTGTTGTGTATTTGGCCTACCTTTCCTATTAGAGCCTACCTCCAATCAATGATCTCTATTTGTTAATATTTAAGATTAGTGCACTGAAAAGAGAATTGGAAATTCTCTGGGGTGGGTGAAACTTATGGGGGCTGGTAAAGCCCCAGGGAAGATACTTCTCTCTCCTGCTTGTGAAGATTAAACTTACCTGTAAACATTCTGATGGCCAAGAGCAGAAAGGAGCAGAAGAAAGTCACAGCTCTTAGTATGTGAACTTTCATGTAATCCTCTATTTTTAATGGCAAATGTCCTTTTAAGAGAAAGATACTAGGTGTTATACACAACAAATGAATCGTTGAACACTGCATCTAACTACTGATGTACTATATGTTGGCTAATTGAACATAATAATAATAATAAAAAGGAAAGATAAAAAGAAAGGAAATGTCTCTTATTTACTGTTATCTTTATTCAAATTATTCCTAAATTGTTAGGTCTTAATGTAAAAGTAAAATATGAATGCCTTTTAGCTAAGTGTATTCAACATACAAGTAAAAATATAAAGAAAATACTGCAGAATTTGCAGATAAAGATGTAAAGGCGTATGATCAAATGCATAATACGGTACCGTACGTTTGATGTATTCATATAGAATACCAAGTCACACCCAGCTAAGTGTTCCAATAAAGATTAGGTTGGAGCTCAAGATAATCAGAGGTCCCCCAGGTATGTACTACCAACTATTCCCTTCTGTAGCAAAGAGGCTATTCAACATCTTCGGTGTGATTCTGGAGAATTAGAAATCCTTTCCATTATATGAATCCCTATAGAGACTCTACCGTATTTGAGGAACTATTGTTGGTTCCCTCAAGATAATAACCTGCAGTCTTTACTAAGAATTGGACATTCTATTCTCTACTACTTTATTTTGCATCAAGGATATAATATCAGAACATCTCTGTCTATTACTTCTTTTCTCGTTATTTTTCTGCATTGAGACCAAAGATAAATCCTCACATAAGATTCAAATCAGTACAATCATTTCAAAATCTTCAGTGAAGGTTGAGCTTTCACATTCGATTCTCTCATCTCTTTAGATAAATTTCACAGGTTCTATCATAGGATGTATGATGGGTGTTGGGAAGAAGGAGTTGCTGAATTTTAAAAGCTTTTTCAATCTGGGGGACGGTGGTTTACAATGTATATAACTTTTTATGAAGTGTTCTCCCTTGAGCCAGATGTGGGTTATGGCAATGCCTACTTCTATGCAGGTATCAGACCTCATAAAATCAAATCTTATAAAATTCAGCAAGCCAGAAGTATTTCTATCTTCTCTAAACTACATGGGAATTTCATACAATGGAGGCGTTGGGGTGCTCCGCGTAGTGGGAACTTTTGCTTTACCAATCAGTTGTGAATTTGGTATATAATACATCTTTTCTGATTCTAACTAGTCGTAACAGAATCTACCGGGAGCTGTAAAAGGTTCTATTTTCACCATAGCACCGGGAGGTTTTAGGACGCTTTGGCAAGTGAAACAACCCCTCCCGACTGCATGTGGCACTCTGTCTTCCCTCCTTCCCTACAAAGAAAGATTATGTTCAGTTACTCAGAAAAGTTCTTACTATTCATCCATGGACTTGCTCTCTCTCTTCCTTTAAACTGGCAGAGAGATTTTACTACATATGAAAAGTAACCCAGTTTGTTTACCTCGTCAGCTAATGCAGCATCGCAAGGGAAGACCCAGGTAGCAGGTGGAGAAGGACAACACTCCGTTCACTTCCCAAGCGCCCCAGCTTACACTGAAACTCTCCTTTTGAAATCTTTGGACTGATACTGACTGCTACATTTTTGACTAGCTATCATTTGACACATCTTTTCTATTACTATGGGAAATTAAATTATATGTGTTTACACTATACATATCTCATATTCATGTATTTACCATGAATTAAAACCCATTATGGACCAGGCAGAAGAAGAGTCAAAGTACTACAGCATATAAAACAACAACAACGACAACAAATATGGCTCACAAATGTCATTATCCAGAGAGCTCATCAGCAGTGTTCCTAAGAAAATAAGTTAAAACCCATATATTCACTCATATTGCCATAGTTCAGGCAATACTATTAACTGAACAGAACAATGTTAACACTGGGTTTACTGTACTGATTTTATACTTTAAGACAGGCTATAAAAATATTATGCACATTGACAACGAGCTCTCCTGATAGAGGAGTAGAGTGAGAAGGAATAAATAAGCAAACAAATAAAAGAGCATATAAATCAGCAAATGCAGTCAAGTGTAATATAAACCCTCCAGAAGAGTTAAGCTTGGGGGAGAAAAATGTTTGTTCAATTTCCACAATTCTTTGCTTTGTATTTTTGCTACAAATTTTTGCTTTAAGTTTATAAGGGACTATTTTGGTAGTGGCATGGAGTAGACAGAATCCTTCCTCAGAAATTGTTTATTTTCTGTTTATTTTGATATATAAAGTCTCTTGGAGAAATGCACATTTTCCTTTAATCCTTTTTTTTTTACATGTAGCATATTCCAGAAATAAATAGAAGGATCCATTTATCTTATGCCAAAGTGTATCTAAGATTCTATAAAAGGTTGTATTTAGAAATATTCTAATCATTTTTACATAAACTAATTTGGATTTGCTCAAATATAAGTAAGTTTAATTCAGTTACTTTTTTCATCATTTCCCAATTATTATCATCAAAAGCACTGATTAAAAATATATTTCTACTTAACCTAGTTATGTTTACTATATATAGAATTTGATGAAAAATTCAATATAGTTATTGGCTATTAATGACAAACTCTATGATAGGAATGCACAGTGAATCAGAAACTTGTATTGCAGTCTTCCAATGGCTTATCAATATAGACAGGTTGTTCAGACCAAACACTTATCCTCCCATATATAAACAAAATTTAAGTAAATTATTGAATATTTAAGCTTATATTCTTATTTCACATCTAATACAAATAATTCAGATTCTAATCTACAAAGAATCAGAGTGTCGGGGTTCTTTACCTCTCACTTACATATTTTCATAGGTAGCAATGCTCTTATAAAAAAGAGAAGTCTAAAATCAGAATATGAGCTTGCAGAGTGGAGACATTTTTAATGTAATTCCTCTGTTTTGAGATGTCTCCACAGATCCTCTGCCACCAACAGCACCTATAGAATTTTAGGCCAGAGATTTTCACAACTAACCAACCAACAGTAAAAAGAGAAATTATTTTCAGGGAAAATAATTGAGTTCGTGAAAAATAATAGAGAATGAAAAGTACAAATAAAGCTCAAGGTGGGAAAGATGTTTAAGTGAACATGAACTCAGAGAGAAGTTGTAATTTGATACGTATGCGGTGAACCCCCAGAGAGAAACAGCAATGTGGAATTGCCATTAGGTTTCTGGGAATGTGGAAACTTTATTTCGCATGCCAGGATATGTGAAGCAAAGCCGAGTTCCCAAATGTGAAACTGTCTGGCAGGCAGAGTTTTATTTTTAAAAATTTTACAACTGTTGGTGAAAACTTCAGCCATTTCGAAACACTAGATAGATTTTTTTTTTTTAATCCTTTGGCAAAAGAATTGATTTGTATTCATTCAAGTTTGATACTCTCCAGAAAAGTTAAAGAGAAACAAATAGCTAGATAACTCAGGAAAATATGTTTGCTTTTGACAGAAAAACAACAATAAAACCATTTGGGTTTTACATTTAAGTATATTGCAGTACTCTTACTGACTAAGCAAGGGAATGACAGTCTAAGAACCAGAATGGGGTAGAAATAGGGGACAAATGCCTTAACAAAACAATAAAATATCAGTGAACAATTTTGGCTCTAAATGTACCATCTTCTTGAATGAATGTGCTAGTCTCCTTTTTTGCACATAACAATTAGGTTTCCCTATTACAAAAATGCGAATACTTGCAAATGAACTGAAACTTTACTCTCAAGAAATGTAATCTTCATATTTCTCCATCATATAGAAGAATTAAATGTAGAAAAATGTTTTAAAATAATATCCTGCTCATATGATTGTTTCAATTTTATGTTTTAAAAGGCATTATATAATTACAATGCTATTTTGGTGATTTTTAATTCATTCTTATTTTTCCGTATTTTTATTCAGTTTGCTTTCATTTCTATTATTTCTCACATTAAAATTTTGCATTTTAAATACCTTAATTACAAGCAATGTAGCTAATACCTTTAAAAACAATTATCAGTATGGAAACCTTAGCTTTACTAATGAATAATAGAAGATTGTATTGAAAATCAATGAACAAAGTAAGATGCACAGAATGTTTAGAAAATACAGAGGATTTTTGTCTTGAATCTATGTCTTGTATTTATCGTTTCATTTCAATGTCTACATTGGTCTTTAGAATTAAATAAACAGAGCAAATATAGCTGGTATGATTAAGCATTTATGCAATTAATAGTTCCATACTCAGAAGTCACACATCACATATTGAAAAAAACCAGAAAGTTGGATTTTTTACCCCAAAAAGGGAATTCTTATGAAACAAACATACTGAAACACATCTTCCTGGTTATTTAGATACCTGGAATTCTCATCTTTGGAATTTTATCTGGGTCCTTTTGCATTTGTATCTTTGCCTCATTAAAGCACTAATACTACTTTTAATTTTTTGTATGATTTGTTTCTATTTGTTTATTTTATTTGTTCCCCTTTATGTTGTCATTTACCTCTGTCTCTGAATTTCTTTCTTGAAATACTTTTTTAAATTAAATTATCATTTAGGAAATGCACCATTTTAAAATTAGCACTCTGCCATGATCTTGTCCTTGCAGTGCACCTGGGTAGTAGATGATACTCTTGGATTTTACACATTTATTTATTAACTGGCATTTGAACATATTCTTGACTGAGATCGCCATCCTAGGGCCCTTGCTTTGCATACCAGTGTCCTTGAATTCCTGCCTCTAGGCTTCCCTAGTGTCATCCTTTGTTAGGTATTTTAAGGTGAGACTTTTAGTTCCCATAATACTATTAGCTAAGCTCATCTCCTGCTTAAATACACAGTACAGATAAAAAATACTTCTGCTTTTAAAGTATTTTTTCTCTCTTATTGATCAATAAAACTCAATTGAGAACTTGGATGTCAATGTTAATACCCACAATTATGATATTTGGAACTCCTCTTAAAGATTTGGGTTCTTCTGACAAAATGAATCGACAATATTAAGAAGCTCAATGAATAATAGACAATAACTGAACTTTGTATCATAGGCCTTCCCAGCCTGTGAGTAAGCGGGTCATGTTAACCTTTGTCTCCAAACCGAAATGTTCTAAGAGCGCCACTGCACAGGCCCAGGAATTCCAGGGTATTGCAGTGAACTCCTTCTTCAATGTTTCTAAAAACCAGGATACAATTTCATTATCTGCAGACCTAGCCAGCTTATGGCTCAGTTTTGTTGTTGTTCCACTAAAACTACACAACTCAATTCTGACTAGTCCACCAAGATGTTGCCTTGAAATGGCAAGGTTTTGTTTTGTGTGTGTGTGTGTGTGTGTAAGATTTATTTATTCATTTTATTTTATTTTATTTTATTTTATTATTTATTTATTTATTTATTTATTTATTTTTAAAGATTTTATTTATTTATTTGACAGAGATAGAGATAGCCAGAGAGAGAGGGAACACAAGCAAGGGGAGTGGGAGAGGAAGAAGCAGGCTCATAGCAGAGGAGCCTGATGTGGGACTCGATCCCAGAATGCCGGGATCACGCCCTGAGCCAAAGGCAGACGCTTAACGACTGCACCACCCAGGTGCCCCCATTTATTCATTCTAAAGAGAGAGACAGAGAACAGGTGTGAGTGGGAGGAGGGGCAGAGGGAGAGGGAGAACGTTAAGCAGACTCCCTGCTGAGCGCAAGCCCTGAAACAGGGCTCAATCTTAGTATCCATGAAATCATGACCTGAGGTGAAATCATGAGTTGGTCGCTGAACTGACTGAGCCACCCAGGTGGCCCTTCAAATAGCAGTTTTACTCCTAACTCACTTGCCACCACTGCAGTTGCTACCACAGTTAAAACTCCACTTCATCATTCTCCTGAACTGGAAGGAAAGTGTCATGATCTATGATGGGTGAAGGGGGAAAATCTCAGGATAAGGCTCTTCAAGACTCAGACAGTTAAAGCAATGGGTTCTGTGAGTTTTGCCCCCTCTACTCTAGCCAAGCAAGATGTCCTTCATTGCCTGAACATCAACAAACTCTCTCTCACAGGGGCTTTGCCATGACAACTCTCCCTGGCCACCACTGTTAAGAGTTCTCACTGTTATTATTACTGCTTCTGCTGTAGGTAGAACCAGAGATCCTCTGAAATTACGATTGAGGATACAACCTATGCCAGGAGTTTCTGCATGGACCCTACTCCACTTTCCATCTCCTGTCACTATTCTCCAATGGAAAAAATTTATTAAATTTTGCCCAATGGTTATGATTACTATCCATGGGAGGGGCAGTCCAATGGAAGGTATGCTGTCATTACTGGAAGAAGATCGCTTATTGTATTTAAATCTTCCTCCCCATTGCCCTGTCATACACATTCAAGAGACTGTGCCACATTTTAGCTTACCGTGGGAAAATTCCTCTAGACCTAATAGTTTTATACAAATCCAAGATTTGCTTCCAAAATTTTTACATAAAGTGGTCTTAATCTTCTTTCTACTTTTACAGCTCTTTGTTATTTCTGTTCAATGTGTTCTTTAGGTCTCATTAATTTTCACAGCTAGCTACATTATTCACTATTAAGAGCTCTTCCATTTTCTTTCTTTTCTGTTGTACATCTTGATACATAGGGCATAAAAAAGACATACATACAAGGGTATGGAATGACTGCATAGAACCACAAACCTAGTATGTTTTACACTATCTATTTCCAACTCTGTAAAATAAATGACTGTATTTCATATAAATCCTACTGAAACATGAATGCTATAAATAAATAAATATGAAGAATGCAATATTAGTTTTTTCCATTTTTAACATTCTATTTGAAAAAATATTTTAGATTATGTCTATTATTTTATATAGCTTAAGAATTCTGTAACTTTATTTTGTCTTCTTTCCTATCAAAATTTTCCGCCAAATTCTAATGCCATGCTTTTTCTTTTCTTCTTTAGCTCATTTCTTCTATTAGCATAACTTACACATAACTTTATTTTTATTTTTTTTAAAGATTTTATTTATTTATTTGACAGAGAGAGAGATAGCCAGCGAGAGAGGGAACACAAGCAGGGGGAGTGGGAGAGGAAGAAGCAGGCTCCCAGCAGAGGAGCCTGATGCGGGGTTCAATCCCAGAACGCTGGGATCATGCTCTGAGCCGAAGGCAGATGCTTAATGACTGCGTCACCCAGGTCCCCCAACTTACACATAACTTTAAACAATATATTGTGAAGTGACTGGATTCTGTGGGGTTTTTTTAAAGTTCCATTGTGGTGTCTGTCCACGGTGCATACCACTCAGGTATTCCTTCAAGGGGACCTACCGTTTCAGGAAAACTGAGAGCCTCCAAATGTACACCTTTAGGTTCTCCATGGGGCTTAGGCTGAGACTACGCTTCATCAAGGCTGCTGCCAGTCACTGATCATGTCATGGGTACTAAAGATGGAATATTTCTGCCCAGTATGTCACACCTGTAATGAGAAACCATTCTCAGGATCTCTCTGTCCATTTTCTCATAGTAGTTCTATAACATGAGCCCTTCTTATCTCATCCTCCTCCTTTCTCTTTTTTCTCCAGAAGTGTTAGGCCTGTATCATGTCATGAGGCTCTTTCTATCAATCTTGAGCCCTCCCTCTTTAACCTCAATAGGAATTTACCACAATAGATCTTATCTGTGTTTAATTATATCTTGATGTCTTCTTCTCAGATAACGTAAACAGGGAGCATTGGTACTGAGAGTGGTTTAAGAAAAGCAAAGGATGGATTAGGGGGGACTCCTCATTTGCTGCCTGGCTAGCAAGGAGAATCCAATCCTAAGAAAAATATGGAACAAGAAGTGGTGACCAGTTGCTTAATACTTCACTGGCAGTGGCAGGGAAATGCCTTAGTGGAAGGGAATACCCTCACTGGTAAGGATCCAGTCATTTGAAGGATAGGGAGACTGGGATTGTGATATCATAAGAACAATGGCTTTATATAATTATTCTTAAGTTACGCTGATGCACTGCAGAGGGAAATAGTAGAATGACAGACAATAAGGGGTAATTTGGACATGTACAGTATGAGAGTAAAAGATGACTTCATTTTGCATCCCCTATCACAGAGACAGAAATACAAAGTCTGGAGAGCCTTCAAGAATTCCAAAGGCAACACATTCCACACTCAGAATTACTGCGTTGGCCCACATACCAAGAGACACAGAAGCTGTTAGGCTTGAGTAGGATCTGAACAGGAAAGGGCTTCATGGCAGGTCCTGGCTACAATTCAACCAGCCCTTGGCCTGGGTCACAGTATCTGGTAGACTCTGTGGAGATAGAGGTTTCAGTGGTGAGAACATACAAGTATATTGTTTGTAGCAAGGTCCAATGAAGGAATCATAGTGTAGTTCCATGGGACGTCAGGAATCAATTCAAGAAGGATAAGAAAGCATGAGCAAGGAAATGAGAAGACAGCCCAAATCAACTCAGACTGTATCCACAGGCATCTTACACCTCGTACCCACGACCATATGGGCCGTATCTATGACTAGCTGAGGAGGAGGGCAAAGCCCAACTTGATTTATAGACAGGACATCTAATTTTGTGGATCCAAGCAAAATGGATCGTAGCTACATTACAACTGTTTTCAGGGAGTGAGTTGAAAGAAAGTAGACAGGGAAAGTCTTCAATAAGCAAATCTACAAATAGTGCACTTGTCATATTTTTGGTGGAAGCAAAAGTAGCCCTAGGTGACACTATTTACCGATTTTTGTGCTGTGGCCAATGACTTGGTCAGGTTGCCAGGGTCTTGGAAGGAAAAAACTTGTGAGATTAAATGAGGAAGGCTTGCAAGAAGACAAGTTGGTGGGTCTATGGGATATACAGAGGCACAAAGTGGAACTGGTTTTGTATCACCCATTAACACCTACCAGAATGCAACCCTCACCAAAGAGGTACTGAAAAACCAAGAAGAAAAGTGACTTAGTACATGTTACAGATTTTGTCAGTGGCCAGCCCCAGAACCAGCTCAAAGGGCACATAAACAGGGTAGACACAGTAGTAGAAATGGAGGCTACACGTAAAACAAGAGTATGTTCTCCTGTGTACCCAACCCAGTTTGACCACTGTCACCTTCAAATGTCTTACAGTAACACAGACCAAACACAGAGCCGCTGATACGTTGTTATTTCTCAAGGAAGCCAACTGACCACTCAGTGGCTGATTGACTACTTTGGATCCCTTCTGTCCTGGGAGGGCAGCAATACTTCCTCCCTGCATATGGGTTTATATTCTTGCCTGCAGAGTTTCATCCCACACTGCTAACTGGGAGCTAATGGAATTCTTGATCGATGAGTATAGAACCCCACAAAGCAGTGGTTTTCTGATTAGTTTTTCAGCCTCTTTTTTTTGCCAGCTTTTAAATTCAGCAAATGCTGACACAGGGGAAACACTAACAGTGTAACGTTCACTTCTGTGTGCCTCCCCTCTCTTTAGGATCTTGCCCTTCAAATCTCTGTTGCCTCAGCAGCCCCGAACTCAAAATTTTGTCTTTCTAGCCACTTGGTATTTTTTGTTGTTCTTCTGGCTTCTCTGTTCCTTGTGTATGGCCCTTTGCCTGTGTTTTCTTCTCACGCAGAGAGAAGCATTGGCAAGTGCCCTAAGAAGAAAAGCTTTACTTGAAGAGTGCTGACTAATATCTCCATTGTTGCCTTTGCTTTGGAATCTTTGCCTCTCCAGTCCTGGTTGTTTTGGCAGCTTTCAAATTCTTTCAAGCAGAATACTGTAACCAAACTTTCTGGTTTTTCTTGCGTGTGTGTGGGGGGGGGGGAGTGGATTACAGTGCTACAAGATACTTATTCCTAGCTGGAAGTAGGAATGTGCTATTTGTACCTAAATAATACTTTAAGAAAAAAATGCCATGGTTACCGCTATGTAGATTCACCGTTTAGAAATGACATTTGTGATTTTTTTTTTACAATATCCCAGGATCAACGTTCAGTTATCTACTGAACATTTCTTTGAATCATCTTACTTTTTTACTTCCATAAAAGAAAAATCAGTATCACCTGAAATAAACACACACGAATGAGAAAAATAAATTCAATAATTAGCTTTTTGAACTCACAATGTGTGACAGAAAATATGTTTCTGAAACTCTTTTTGTGAATAAATATCCTCATTACAGTCTTGTACCCTCAAAAGTTAAGTATTATCATAAATGAAGAAGACTGAAGCACACAGAAGTTAAGAAACTTACCTGAGGTTACCAAGCTAGTAAATAGTTGAGCCAGCAAGTGAATGAAGGTTGTCTGGCTTCAGAGCTCAATGACTTAACAACTGTATTTTATTACAACAGTGAAAATATTTCAACCATACTAAATTTTAGTTAAATCCTATCTCCTGCCAAGAGAGAATGGAAAGTGGTAGAACAATGTTAAAACATACTAGCAACAAGCTGATTTTTCTTCTTGATGTATTAAAAAGGACTGTAAAAGTTGATAGACACACTTGTCTTGTATGATTCAATGCTACTTCATTCTAAGCCTGTTTACCAGCTAAAATCACCTTGTATATACATCCTGCCTTAGAAAACACTGTTCTAACCAATAAGTCAGCCAAAATTATTGTGTCATTGGGTTTGTCTAAAGAAATGTAGAGACAGATATGCTCTGTACAAAAAACTAATTGATAAAATTCTAGGAGATCCACTCTAATAAAATTGCTATTAAGACATTTCAGATACATTGATTATGTGTTAAAAATTACAGAATACGAACTTCCCACTTTATCTTTAAGGTTATTTAGTCAAAATGAAAAAGTCCTCTTCTTCATGGTTCTCAGAATTATGCTATTTGCCAATATAAGAAAAAATAAATAAAAAAATTTAAAAACGTATCTGATCAATTGAGGCAAATGGAAAAAAATAAAGGAGTGTTGCTTTATTATTATTTTAGTTAAATTGTGTCAGATGTCTATAGCAATTAAATTCATTAGATAATTTATCAGTTTTCGCCCCAATATTTTTTCAAAGCCCCTATCCCTTCCAAAAACTGAACAAAGTATTTCTGTGAGACCATATTGTTTGAATGCTATAGATGATGATTAATAACACCAATAAGTCAGCGCCCTAAGTGGCTCAATTGGTTAAGCCATTGCCTTTGGCTTGGGTCCTGGGATCGATCCCCTCATCAGACTCCATGCTCAGCAGGGAGCCTGCCTCTATCTCTCCCTCCGCCACTCTCCTTCTCCCTCTGCTTGTGCTTTCCTGCTCACTATCTGTCAAAAAAATAAAATCTTAAACACACACACACACCCAATATGTCAATATATCTTTAAGAAAAACATCAGCTGACATATTGATTAATTTTTTATTCACTTTCAGTGAATGCAAATGACCGAAAATCATCTGGCTTGAAATAAGTTTTCTCAAAATTTTCTCAATTTCTGTTACTCCAAAAAAGCCTCTTTTAAAAAAAAAAAAGATTTTATTTATATATTTGTCAGAGAGAAAGAGAGCACAAGCGGGGAGGGGGGGGGGTGGTGGTGGAGGTTCCCCGCTGAGCAAAATGCTTGATGCAGGAGCAGAAGGCAGATGCTTAACCAACTGAGCCACCCAGGCATCCCTCCAAAAAAAAAAAAGCTTTATTCCAACACACCAAGTAACTATTACTTAGAGGCCTAGTTTTAACCAGAAGCATACACAAGGGTTTGAGAAAATTAAAATACTGTTTATTTTGTTTTTGGATAAAACATTTCTATAGTATCTTGTGCCTTGTAACCTTGGGGCTGATGTTTTGGATCATTCAAATAACGGGAAAATGTCTGACATATAACCTGGTTCCCAAAGCCAGACCTGCTGTCAAACAAAACAGTAAGACCATATTTACTTTCTGGCACAAAAAGCCTGACTTCATTTTCCAATTTAAATAAATGAATAAATGCGTCAATCTGCATCCCATAACAACAGGCTCAGTTCTGAATTTTAATTCTGAGACATAAAGATAATTAGATGATATTAGATGACAGAGAGACAGAGACATGGACAGCTAAAGCATGGCTCTTTGCTGTGAGTGTGATGCCTAATGGTACAATGCTCTACCTCTTTCTTCCTCAAGGACAACACATGATTTGATTAGAATTGAGCAATACACACGTTGTGATCATTAAATGAAAATTATCACAGCAAAATCCAGAATTTGTAAGAGCTTTATCTTTCTTTTGTAAGATGAGAGCATGACAATGATGCAAAAGGAGATGGGGAAAAGAGAAGATGCCTGATAGATCATGTCACCCATCGGAAAGAATACATAAGGAGACTGAAAATCTGGAAATTGATTGCCTTAAAATTATCTGTGCCCATTAACCATTTAAAAGGCCTTCCTGGGGCACCTCGGTGACTCAGTCAGTTAAGTGTCAGACTCTGGATTTTGGTTCAGGTCATGATCTCAGGGTTGTGAGATCAAGCCACACGTTGACTTGAGATTTTCTTTCTCCCTCTGCCCCTCTGCCCTGCGTGTATGTATGCACTCCCTCTCAAATTAAGTTAAATCTTAAAAAAATAAAATAAAATAAAAAATAAAACCAGTCTTCCTGACCCACATGGATATTGATCCCACCCCGTTTGATAATGTTATTGTGAAGATATTTTGTATCACTTGTTAATACTTAAACACTTTTGAGTAGTTTACATGCTTAATCTAATTATTTTAGGGTAAGTCTTAAATACCACATCCTACCATCAGGTATTCTTTCTCATGTAAAGTTGACTATGTTCGCAATTACCCTAAAAATGTCATCAATGTTTAGTACAACACGAAGGATATTTAGTTATTTCATGAGGAACCTAGTAGACATTAGCGGCAGTACCCTCTTCCCCAGCACGCGCAGGCATTATTTTCATTGTGTTTTTCCATTCTGAATATTTTCATAGTGTAGTTAATGTATCAAAAACATTCAGATCTGTTTACAGAATGATAGAACAAGTTATAACCTACCCTCACTCCAAATTTGATAAATGATTAATTTTATTTTATTTCATATAAGAAAACAAAACAAGAGAGGTAGGCATAATTAAAACGGTGTTTTGCATATCATTATACATACCCAGCAGTAGAGTTTCAAATGCACAGCAAACAGCTTTTATACTTTTCTTTAAAAATTCCAAAGAACACATTTCCATTAGAGTGTATAAAACATAATAGGTCTTTCTGAAGAAGCCATTCAGTTTGACTCACAATAGGAATAAAACAGTCTCGATCAATGGATCTACTTCGGATAGGACTCCTGTATTGTTTCTAAAGTCCAAATACACCTTTAAGAGGGGTTGCTAAAACGGGAATCGAATGGTAATGGCGAAAGTAATAGACGAAAAATTTTAAAAAACCATAAGCAGCCGAGTCCCAAGTATGTGATGATATAGCTACGAGCAGTTTTTAACTATGGTGAAGCTTTCCACGCAACAGAGGAGAGAATAACAGCAATGTCTGCAAGACCCTTATAATGAAGTGGAATTTTAAAGGAAGTCTTTCTGGCTCTTGTTTTAACAAGGAAATTTTATAGAAATCCAAGAAATAACGGTTGAAATAATTCCCCCGAAGAGGTTTCAGGTGTATTGAATCCTATTTCAATGTTGCTGACTGGTTTCAGTGTGCCTTTGAATAATTCATTTCTACATTTTTCAGGGTGGTTGTGGTGGTGGTTGTTGCTGTTTTTCCAGGAAGCAGACTTAGTAAAGAAGCCTGTCCTATTTCATTGCTGTCTCACTTTATTCCTTCTTCCTTCGCGCCTGACAAGTATGTTTCTAATTGAAATGCATAGTAACATTCGCCTGCTCAGGAAAAGAAACACAGAAAAGTAGTTTATAGTTAATCTTATTTCAGTTTGGCTCCTTAAAATCAAAATTAAATCCTTTGAAGTCTGACTAAAGAAAAAAGAATAAGGTCACATTTGTCAAGCAATATACATTGTAGGCATATTTATGGCAAGAAATAGATGATTATTTCCAAAATAAATGCTTTTTATAGTAGCACAGCTTGTTCTATACCCTGAACGAATAGGTGAAAGAGCAATGGATTCTGTGTAGAAAGCTAATAAAACCATACTGGGCATGTGATAACATTAAGGAAACTCATATACCTCTTCATTATTTATAACGTAAAAAATTGAAAAATGGAACAAACCTATTAAATCTCATTGCCAAGTGGAAGAGGCTTTTGGAGTTTTCAATGTTGTTTGCAGTTTAATGGGACTGTTCCTAACACTACACAGCTTTCGTTAACTGGCTTCCCCAGCCCACAGTTAAATCGTTTTCACTCCCCAAAGAGCCTCTTTCTTAACGTGCTTACGTCTGTCAATGACACGACCAGTTTTCCAGTGACGGGTCTCAACTCTTGGTATCATCCTTAACACCTTTTCCCTTTTGCCACCCACAGGCAATGAGATAATAAGTGCGGTGTATTCCACTTCCATGATTTCCTTACAGATAACCCTTCTTTTCCATTGTCCCGTTTACACTTTGTTAATTTTCACCTAACAAACTATGGTCTCCAAGCAAAATCCAGCCTGCTACCTGTTTGTAAATAAAATTGTATTGGAACACAGCCCTGGTCACTGATTTCATATTGTCTAGGACTGCTTTCCCTCTTTTTTTTTTTTTTTAAGATTTTATTTATTTATGTGACAGAGAGACAGCCAGCGAGAGAGGGAACACAGCATGGGGAGTGGGAGAGGAAGAAGCAGGTTCCCAGCGGAGGAGCCCAATGTGGGACTCGATCCCAGAGCACCGGGATCAGCCCTGAGCCGAAGGCAGATGCTTACCGACTGCACTACCCAGGCGCCCCTGCTTTCACTCTTTATCTGTAGTATTAAACAGTTGTAATAGAGACCATATGGCCTGCCAAGCTGAATGTGCTCACTATCTGGCTCTTTGTAGAAAATGTTTGCCATCCCTTAACCTAGAATTCCTTGACCTGCATTCTAACAAGCCTCCTTAATCCCAAACTCTCCAGAAGTTAATCCTGTTGGTTGAATCTTTTTAAAATACCAACATTCATGACAGTCTCATGCTCACATCCCTCAAGCTTCATCTATACTCATAGACAAAACATATCATTCTTAGTCTGCTATTAGAAGCCGTGTGCACCACACACACTGGTGTAGACTTTGTCTCCTAAGGATATTTACCCTTGCCCTTCCCAGTTCTACCTGAAATAAACATCTTTCTTCTATAGAAATACTGTATGATGTTACAAGCCCATCTAAAATAATTACTCCAGGAATCTTCCCCCAATTCATCCGGCCATACGTGAACTTGCATACACTCCTCAGAGAATTGTCCTTAATCTTTTTGTTATAGTCATTTGACTTCCACTTTAATTGCAAGCTTATTGAGGAATCAAACTTTGCCCTACTTTGTTTTTATCTGCTGTCGGTTCTGGGTTTGTTCTTCCATTTATTTAACACACATCTGTTCTGCAACTTATTATATTCCAAGCACAATGCTAGTAAAGGAGGACGTGAAGAGAGGAAGGGTAGTCTGTGTCCTCAACAAGTTTACTCTTCAGCATTAGAATTTAAAAAGGTAAAGAGTAAAGTATAAGAAATGTAAGGTAAGGAAATGCCCAAGGAGAAGACGAGACTTCTAGTTAAGTTTGATTGAAAGATAGAGGAGCCTCAGTGAAGTTGGCAAGTGAGCTGCCTTGAAAGAAGCTAGCCAAGTGCAAAATGGTAGAGGAGCACTTTGGGTAAAGAGAAACATATTGTGAAATAGCATGGGGGAAGTTCAGAGAAGTGTGAAAAGTTTCACAAATCTGTAGCTGAGCATGTGCTGTGAGTGGAATGCTATAAGAGTTAAAGCTAAAAAGAGAAAAAGAAAACAAGTCTTAAAATAGAGCCTTTTTGGAGAGTTTAGACGTCACACTGTAGGCAATGATTCAAACAAGTTCTAAAGAACACGGGTATTGAAGGATGTTGGTGCTTCTTAAGAGGAGAAAAGAAGAGACTGCAGTCAGTCAACTAACCTTGGGAAATACCTGATTACACGAAAGTAATTAAAGTCTTTTCTGTAGGATTTGCACTGCTGACCAAATGGGGCATAGATTGTGGAGCACTTCCCAAACTTATATTAACTATGAAATCTTTTTGTCTGAAAACATTGACTGATACACTGTAGGGAATTTATGAAAGACTGCTCTATGCAACAGAACATTTCATGATTTTCCCCTAAGCACAATGAGATGTGTTCACAGTGACAGAACAGAGATAGGAAAATGAGGTAGGATACTGTTACATTAAGTTACATAAAAACAAGAAGGTCCTATGTTAAAGCAATGACAAGGAAGGAAGGAAGAAAGAAAGAAAAGAAGAGAAGAGAAGAGAAAAAAGAAAAGGAAGAAAGAAAGGACAAATTCAAGGGATACTTAAGAGTTGGTAGAAATAAGATTTGTTAACTAGATAGGAGGCTATTTAAAACATATTGATTGCATCACCCCTTTGCCTAAAACCCAAAAATAGTTCACCATCTATGATGGCATCTTTGAGTTCTATATGGATATGCGTGTTCTGCTCTTTTACTCTTCTGCACCTCATCTGTCATCATCACGCTTCCCCAGACCTTCCTTCCACCAACTCTGGCCCTCTTTGAGCAGTTCTCTAGCTGCTGGGCTTCCTTTGGCCTGACAGCCTTTACACTTGCAGTTCCCTGTCTGGAACTCTCTTTTCTATCCCATAAGTCTGCTAACTCAATATTTAAACTTCAGTTCTAGGCTCAAGTGTTTCTTCTGAAAATCTTTTCCTGACCTTCCTGCTTAGGTCGAGTGTTTCATTATATGCTGTTTTGGAACAAAGTATCTCTCATTCAAAGCTTTTAACATAGCTGAATTTTCATGGGATTTGTGTGTGTGTGTGTGTGTTTGTGATTATTTGCGTAATATCTGTCTCATCACCTAGAGCAAAATCTCCAGGAAAGCAGGAACAGTTGCTGGTGCACTAAAAAGCTCTATGATACTAGTTTAATATAATAAATAAATTAATAAATGGGACAGGAATAAATTAAAGATAGCGCTAAGATTTATGACTTGGCGATGAGCATACAGTTATATTTATTGAGTAGAAAACACAAAAGTGTATGGAAATACGGAGACATGACTACATTTGGCTTTCAATCTACTATTTTTGATATATCTAAGCAGTTAGAATGTGAGTCTGCACATGAGGAGAAAAGGTCTGAGTTAGCAACAGGCATTCTGAATCCCTCCCTGTAGTTAATGAGATAATCCAAGGAGACTATATCTAATGAAACAGGAAGTCTAAGAATGGCCCCTTGAGAGATTACTGTGTAATGGAAATCAGTGTAAGAGAGGTCTATGGAAAAGATTTGATGGTGCAAACAGCGGTGGGAAGAAAAACAGGAAAGACTATTTAGAACCCAGGAGAGCAAGTTTCAAATAAGGAGGAAATTTCACTGATGGACCCTGGAATGCTCTCAGTCTAGCAAAATTTACTTGTAGTTAACACGTTTCAAAGAGATTATAGATGAAGATAAACAAGGTTGTATCCATGGGTAGTACTTACCACTTGGATATAATTAATATTCCAGAACTTTCCTTATAAGGAAGAGAAAAAAATTCAGATAATCTATTAATCACTGGGCTTTATTAAGTTCGAGGATGGGAGTCATATAGATTTGGAAGATAGCTAGGATATAATAAAGTTTTTTATATTTACTTGTATGAACCTGACTACTTATATTTCCTCCAGTTCCTCCCATATATATTGGAGGTAATAATACCTATTTTCCAGAGTTATATATATTAAATAAAATCTACGTGAAGATAGTTATTTAATTGTTGGATCTATGTAAGATATTTGTATGGATACTAAGCCTATTTTAATACTTCGAAGAATAAGACAGGTGAAAATGCTGACCTAACTTTACCCTAACAGCAATATCCTAAAATGTATTGTTGGGGTTAAAGTAGAGCCTGAAATCAGCCATAACACCTGGCTCGCTAAAATGTAACACAGAGGCCACTGGGCGCGGGGAAAGTTTTCGGAGAAGGGCGTAGGCCTTTGGAATGCTGAGGCCTGCGTGACCACTCTGCCGTTGGAAGGCCGCGGGAAGCTGGCTTCCCCAAAGCTTTCTTAGCCCAAACAGCCACCCTGTGATCTAAGAGATGTCTGCATTGCCCTTTAGGCTGTGTTCAGCAGAACTCTTAGAACACGCAGATTAGCATATCGTATCTTTACCATAAACAGATCCTCCTAGTTCCAGTAAGACCACTTTTTGTTACACATCACATGCTTGAGAAACAGTGATAAGGGGGCGCCTGGGTAGCGCGGTCGTTAAGCGTCTGCCTTCGGCTCAGGGCGTGATCCCGGCGTTCTGGGATCGAGTCCCACATCGGGCTCCTCCACTGGGAGCCTGCTTCTTCCTCTCCCACTCCCCTGCTGTGTTCCCTCTCTCGCTGGCTGTCTCTCTGTCACATAAATAAATAAAATCTTTAAAAAAAAAAAAGAAAGAAAGAAACAGTGATAAGGATCTGTAATTATCCTGAAGGGCCAATAGAGGCGGGAGCAAAGAAGGGCAAAGGGTCTTTGTCTCTAGTGTTGACCCCCTTACTTTCTCTTCTCTTTTACAGCAAAGTTTGGAGTAATTTTTCATCCAACAGCACAGGAATTGCTGGCCATTCCCAGCAAGTGGGGCTTTCTTAGGGCAGAGTGGTCACGCAGGCCTCAGCCTTCCAAAGGCCTACGCCTTTCTCCTAAACCTTCCCTCGCCCCCAGTGGCCTCCGTGTGACATTTTAGCAAGCCAGATATTATGATTTCATGCTCTACATTAACCCCAACAATATATTTAATGTACTACTTAACAGAAAATTTCCAAAAACATTCTACAGCCTTGGCAAAAATCTATGTGAAAAAGCTGACGAAATTCAGAAAATCCATTTTATAAACTCTTTATCTCCAGCAGTATAAACAAGTATTATAATCAGAATTCAACTTCACCTTAAATTTCAGAAATTTAATTCTCTATCGACATCCTAAAATAGAGTGAGTAATTATCATCATCTAGCCTTATTTATATCAGTCAATATCATTTGAAAACAGCACTACAATATACAAGAAAATAAGACTCAGACTTAGGGATGTCTGAAAATGCCACTCAGCATTACAATATTTCTACAGTAAAGTATTTCATCCACTTCAGAATCATCCATAACACAAGCCATGCTTAATGAATAAATGATTTCTAGAAAGTTTTAAAAAAATAGATCTGCCCCAAAGGAATTCTTTGTCAAATAGCATTTAAAGAATCAGTTCTTCCTTAGTAGTGTTATGTGTTATCCCAGGACTAATTTGAAGAACTTAATCAAATGGTCTTCGTAGATGTGAAGTATGAGATGAACACATTACCAGAAGATCGATCCCATCTTCTTGAAACTACTCAATTTCCAACTATAATGCTATGTGCTCCCCATTTGACTTTGACTCTAGTATTTTAGTTACCTCTTAATTACATACATAACATTATTTGAATTATTTTCTCAAAAGGTGGTATATAATACCATAATCATTTAAAAACATACATTAAAGTGGTTAAGGTCATGTATAAAGATCTGTCCGAAACTTGAAATTGTTTTCTTCACACTGTGTTTCTATTATAATACTTGAAGTAATTAATATTTTCCTTGAAAATTAAATGTTAAATTGTCTAGAAAAATAACATATACAAAAAATATTCAAATTGTCTTAAATTTCAGTTCCCAGGTTACAGAAAGTCTGAGTCATTTTTAAATACATCTTTTCTATTCTATTTCAATGTCCTATATTATGTTTATTAATAAAAATATAAATCTGACAGAATAGAGTAACTGTAACGGATATAAAATATGTATATATGTTTTATTTTTAATAAAAATCTCTCATTTTATTTAAGAAGCATCTTTAATCACCATAAAACCTATGCAGAAAAATAAGACAAAATATACTCTTTAATAACAAAAAGACAGTCTATAAGTGAGACAGTCTATAACTTTTTAAAAACTCTAAAGCTGGGATGTTTTCTCATGAAGTAACAGAGTGTCAATTTCTCTATATAATCTGATTAATAGTGTTAGCCAAAATGGATGATTCAGGACTTTACCCTATTGTCACTGATTTATTGTTCAGACTAACCGGAGTATTCATTTCAAACTTTCCAATGGATGATATACAAAAATAACGAAAGCACTTTAAATAGAAGTATATAATATAATATATTCACATCATATTTTTACTTATGAACCAAGATATATCATAAATGAAGGAAATATACTAAGAAGATCTAAAAGTTAAAGAAAGGCAGGAACGGAATTATAAAAAATAAAAGCAATCATCTTGATTTAAGGACACAAAACTAAAATCATCTAAATTTCACTGTTCTGAGGAATCATACATAATTACACTTTTGGAACATTTACCTTGTGGGAGTATAATGGGAAGTGACAGTGAGGAAATACTCATGCTTAAACTCAAACTTTTTCTTGGATGAACGTTACCAGAGTAATGAGGGCTGGCCAATTTTTAAGTATGACACGCTTTTCATCCACACAGCAACCAAAAAGAAAAGACAAGCACATAAATGTAGTATTTTCAACACTTCGTTCAGCTTTGAAAGAAATGTAATTTCAGTGTAACATACAGTGACTGCTGAATAACTGCACAGCAACAGAATCTGGCTTGTAAATTCCCAGTATTTCCAATACTGACAATAACTGAAAGGTCATCAGCAAACAGTAAGATGTCGTTGTCATCTCTAAACAAGACACGAGATAAACAATTTGGAGACCTTCCGCATGACAGATAATATCTATTTGTAAGTCCTAAACCCAACAAATAGGTTACTCAGGATCCTAAAGAGACTTACGTCGCCATCAGACAAATTATTGTCGTAGTGAAGAACACTAAGAACACATTCTCTCCAAAATAAAGTTTCCATTTAGGCACAGTCAGCAGGGCTTAATTAGCAGGCATGAATAATTGAACGTGCTGCTGCTCTCTCTGAGCAGCAAACTTAAGAGTTCTGTAGAAGCACATTCTTGTTAGACAAAAGGGCACACTGCACTGAATCATTCTCGAATGTTTTCCCCTCTCTGACGTCAACCTTTTCAGTGAAAATTCAAATGAATACCCTCGGAGCAAATACTATAAATATAGGTCTTCAGTTAAAATGGAAACAAACAAACAAACAAAGCAAAACAAAAAATTCCTGCAATCTCTACAGAAAGCCAAGTTTCTGGAAAAAATAATAGAAACACAAAGGGGGAGCGGAAAAGGAGATGAATTAGAAATACCTTAGAATATTGAAGTCTTCGTGGAATTAGCCATGCTGGCAACGGTGTTAGACACCCAAATATTCTCGACTGGAGCACAATTCGAATTTAGGCACCTATTTTTCACTTTCTATCAGCCCCTCCCTAACTGCATGATAACAAACCAAATGCTGAACGCCTGTCTGGGATCCCTCGTGGCTATTTCAGGTCCCGTATGCTTAGGAGCTCTTTTAAAAAGTACAGAAAAGTTAGCTGAGGTGATTAAGAATGTACCTGTTAGGCATGAGCTAGGAGAGAGAAAGCAGGGGCTGGCCACACCCTCAGTGCCACCGCGGAGGGTTAACAAGGAGAGGCCTAGACACAGGGCTGCCTCAGAAGCCACCAGGGGACTTCTAAGAGCTAGCATTCGCAAAAAAGGTGCAACTTGCCCTTAGGTTACCTTAAAGTCACAACAAAACTCATTAAAAGTCCATAAATATGCAATACATAAATACAATTATAACAGAATGCATCATGGGTAGGCACATGCGCAGAAGCTAAGATGTCCTTGCACCACCAGCTATCGATCAAAAATGTTAATCAAAGCCAAACTTACACGTGCACAAAGCAAGCTTAATAGGATGCAGCTAGAGCATCTCAGTGCCATTGCCCCTATTGCTTCGGCAGTGGCCCGTTTTCACTTTTAAAAGTGTACTATGCTTACCAACTCAATCAACTATCTCCCGGTTCTGGTCTTGGGTCTCCAGTTCTTCCGTGCATCTGCGACAAGAACCGAGCAACCCAGTAACATACCTACTGGTAAGCAGTATATGAGTGAACTGAAAAAATGTTAAGACACAAATATGCAACGAAACTCAAGTACCTAAACAGTAACAAAACCAAAAAAGCAACAAATAAAACGTAAACCACAGGGTTTAATTACCTAGCTCATTCCACCAAGCCCTGGAACTATGTCCCGCCACTGGAGCCACGTCCGGCACCGCGATCACTAGGCTTTCGTTTCGTTTGTATTCTCTTTTCCTATTCTGAGCCGTGTGTCATCTTCTTAGATCCCCTCTTTATTCTGTAGAACTAACCAAAAGAGCTAATGTCTTCCTATGTCTATTAGTTTGTCTACCGTAATAAGGGATTGCAGCCCAGTCTGTGCAAGCTACAGCTACTGCTCTGGCTCCTGTTGACCTTGCAAGGCCCTCCCTGCCCTCTCTGTAACCTTCTACTGTATTATTCTCTGCCTCTCTCAAATTACTTCTCTTTCCATATTCTGTGCCGTGCCTGCGGACCCCCTTGGACCTGCAGAAGGAGACATCAGAGCACATGCTTTAAAGTCTGAGACTCAGTGAGGTCACAAGGCAGTTTATTTCACATTGGTAATGCTCTGGCCGAGCCCACCACGGTGATCCGACTACAGGCTGACTGGTTCTACTTTTGCTTTCTGGCTCTCTCCACTTGCTTCTCTCAGCTCTCTCAAAAAGCCAACACAGTGTTTCCACTTGAAATAACTTCCTGGCTGCCTTTTAGAAGATAGCTCTTCACAGAAGCCTAGAAGGTCTACTCTGCTATCCCTGAGGCATAGGCTCCAACTCCAGGATACCAGCAAGGCATTTCTGCAGGCTGACTACCTAGAAAAGTAACCTGTTTGTGGTATGGTTATTTGTTTGTATGGTATGGTTATTCATACCCGAATACATCTTTCATTTCTTACCCAGGATATTTGAACCATACCCAGTAAATTCCTTAGCCAACTCTTATTTATGTATAGCTATCCTCAAATATTTTGTGCATAAAATTTTAAAAAGTGTCATCCAAAATACCTTACTCTGTAGAGACAGAATAGTGCAATAATCCAAAATGTCCACTATAACCAACATGCCCCAGATTCCAATGTCAGGGCTGCTACTTCCTACCCAAATGAACCTCGCCGAGTCATTTTACCTCTCTGTGCCTCCGTTTCCTCCTCTGTAAAATAGGACAATATTCCTCTTAAGGTTATGAGGAAGAATAGATGTGCTTAATCATGTAAAGTACTCAGAAAAAATGCCTGCCACATATACGAAATACTAGATCGAGTGTTAGCTGTTAATATTATTATGACTAGTGTTGATGGGAGAAAGTTGGATAGTCTTTACTTTCTACTAATTCACTGAATAATTTTAGAAGCACTTGAAGCTTTTTCTGTGTATTTTACTTTTTAATAAAGAATTGCTAGCTCATGTCCAAGATTTTTTTCCAACATCAAAAATATGAATTACTTAGGAATTTCCTTGGGTAACTATATTTTCAAACCGAAGCAAAGTTGTTCTTAAAATATTTACAATTAGGCTGCCTTATTCTTGAGTTATATAAAGTCACAAGACAACCTCTTAGATAATATAGATTGGACACTTTAAAAAATGTTATTGACTATATACATATTTTATAATGTGATTTCATTTTAAAATCATATTAATAGGTATTTTCTCACATCATTTATTTGATGTTATTACTGCTATGTGCATTGTTTATACTGAACAATTATTCCTAAAAAGAAGAAAATATTGAAATTCATTGTTTTCTTTTTCAATAATGAAATTATATGTGGCTAGATCTGAAATTTCTTCTCATTTCAATTTATTGTGCATGTTATATTACATAGCCTGAAGTATAAACAGAATCTAAAAATAAAAACACATATTCCTTAGCTTATGATAACTATGATATGCTTCCTGTAAAGAACAAATAACCATACCACAATAATAGTTTCAGAATGCACCCCCTCAAGGAGAAATTATCTAGAAAAAAATACAATCTTAAATTTGAAAAACAATTGAGAAGTCAAATACACCAATTGTCCACCTAATATAACAAACACCTATAAAGCATCCATTTTTTTCTAATAGATATTGATCATTGTTCAAAAATATCTGGGTTGAGGAGCTCATTATTTCATAAGGCCCCCTATTCCTTTGTATTTCTGAAACAAATTGTGTCAAAACTCACCTCCATGTCATTTCCCTTCACAAGCCCTGTTTCTGCTGTCTGGAATAAGAAATAAGTTCATTATCCTAAGATATTTCTTATGATGTGATTTCTAGTTTTTAACTATCCTAGTTGTTCTTCTCTAATCATATTCTTCTCTCTAGTTTCCCCCAGAAAAACTCAGGCAATTTCAAAATCCTTTCTTGTTTCATTTTAGACATAAAAGATACAAATTTCAATTTAATAAAGCACAACTCGAAGGACAGAATTATTTTTCTTCTTAGTTTATTGACAATTTTTATTTGGCTTCTTCAGCAGTTTCCTTAGAAAATAGGAGCAACAAAAATATACATTTAGTCTAAAAATTAGAATGACCTGTTTTGGTATATCCTCAAATCTTAAAAATACCATGGATCTCTTTGTTTTCCATATTACCATCAAGCACTATGTTACTGGTTTTAAAGTCCAGTCTACTACTTGCCCATTTTTATTTGTGGCTAAAATTAATTTCTCCAAGTTTTCTAGTATTGGGCCCATCAATTCTAAAAAACAAAGCAAAACAAACAAACAAACAAACAGTGAAAGTGTTGTGCCTTAATTATAACATTAGGAAATATGAAGTGAGCCTCATTAAATATATTGTTCAAAGTTACAAATGACTCTTAAATATAAAATGATTCTCTCCTTTCCAAATTGTGAGAAATTAAGCTTGCATCTTCTCAAGGATACAATAAGAAAACGAATCCCTTATTTCTTTACCCATGCTTAATGGGGTCACACCTGTAGATTGCATAACTATAGGGATAGATATTTAGAAGAGGATGTCGCAAAGGATGTCCCACTCAAGACTCCAGGTGATTGCATTGTATCTGGGACAGCATAATAATGGGTACTTCTCATCTATAAATAGGGGTTAGAGGTAGAAGTTGAAGAATGATTATAACCAAGAGACAAAGGTAAAAGGAAGCATAATCCTTTTCAGAATTTGAAATGAGTCATGGTGTAGTCAAGTTAATTTTTACAAAAATCACATGAAAACATCAAAAAATCAAGGAGTAGGAAATCGTTAAATCGCTATTATTAGCAATGGTGCTAGTGGGGGTTGAGGGGAGGACGTATTGTGTTTGAATAAAGTTAATGTAGGTGAATCATAAATTATGGGAAGAGAAATAGGCACTCTAATAATTTTGCATTTTGAAGTACATGTTTTATGCATTTATGAAGATGCCCCTAAATTAAGTAGTATAATAAAGAATGAGAGAAAAAGCAAACATTTTACTCAAACCAGTTGTTTCATTTTCCTGTTTTATTATATACCACAGGAAAGTGATTTAAAATTCATAACTAAACCCTTTCTTGCATCAGAAAACAATCTTCTCTTTCATATTTAAACTTATTTTTAAAGGGAAAAATGTATATTTTACATCTTGTGTTAATAACAACATGTCGGCTTATTTTATATAACATTTTGGCCAGAAATCCTGAGCTTTATCCTGTGTACTTACATTTGTCTAATACAACCTAACAGCAATTCTGCAACAATTTAGGCAATTCTAGTAAGGAAGATTTTTAGTTAAAATCAGAGCTCTCATGAGGGTTGTGACATCATTTGCATCAAAATTGACATCAGTTTCCAAGGGAAATGGGCTAGCGCTAATGTTACTAACTCCAAGATGCTCAGTGCTGTCCTTAAGGCAACTATCACATTCAACTTGAAAACAATCCCACGATTTAGTCAAGGGTCTTCCTGAGTCCTGGGAGAGACTTTGATTCTAGCTTCTGTCTGGGCACCTAGAAAAAGATAAATATTATAATTGCATATCTTGGCATTAAGACTCTAAAGCTCTTATTCATACTCTGGAAAAACACAATTGACTCAAAAACAAATGTATTTTTTTAAACTTAGCACTGTCTCTGATACTGAATTGGTAATTCTCTACTAGCCATCTAGTATGCCATTCTAGCTGACTGAGCGTGATGACACTATTTGGTACTTTAAGAAGAAGTACAATATGGCTTTTGCTGTGCTTATTCAATGAAGAACTGACTTATGAGAGGATCTTTCAAAATTGCCCTCACAGTCTATAAATAAAGACCAGGAACCTGTCTTACTGATAACCCATACTCTCTGATCATTGTGTGAAAGTATATTTTGCAATTTTTATACTTACATATGCATTAGGTCACTTGAATTTTATAACTCTCTTATTTAACTTCTTGAGATAGAGACTGCTAATGCCTGACAAATACGTAGTGGTAAGAATACCACTGATTACCCACTCTAGAGAATTTATCTAAACAAAAAATTCAACAGAGGAAAATTAAATTTATAAATATTAATTACAGCATTATTTAGCATTATAAACCTTTGTCCAACAACAGAAAAATAGCTAAGTATTTTGAACATCTTTTTAGATAAATATTTTTAGCCATAAAGTTATAATTATGAAGATAATTTAAAGATAATTGTGAAGATGTTAATGAAATACTGTGAACTGAAAAAAGTACCATATGCTTTTAATTATATAGGAAATAAATATGCATGTAAAAACAGAAGGACAAATGGACTTAGTCTTGAGAGGATCTTTGTAATTGTAAATAGATGATTTTTTCCTTTAAAAATGCTCTCTACAAATGTTATCGTTACAAAAACATATGCAGTTACATGACTTTGCCTTGCATAAAATAAAGTCAGTCCAATCATCTGATTTGCAGTAAGGTAGAAATGGCAGAGTCCTAGCTCTATCAGAAAACTGTCCATGGTCTGAGCATGTCTAATTAAAATGATAGAGTCATACACATCTGACTTGATTCTCTTCTAGGTAAATATTGCACAGTATAAACTAGAAAATAAGATCTATGGAGACATATAGAGGGAAGAGTCTATAAATACACAAACCATGACATTCTATTCACAACTGAGCCAGAAGTGCTGGGGTAAAAAATATGGATACTATTATTAAGCCTGAAGGTGCCCTTCACTATGCCTCATATTTATTATGTCACTTAATTGCCACAATTATGTTATGTGATGGCTACTACATGGCTACTATCAACTCCACCTTACAGATGAAGAAACCAGTTCTTAAAGAAATTAAATGACTTGCCTGAAATTGCAGAGCAAGCAAATGGCCTAATCAACTCTAAAGCCAGTTCTGTTGAGCCCAAGAGCCATTGACTTTAATCCCCATATTGAGCTGCTTCAACATGAAAATGATCTGGTTTCTCACCATTTCCACAGAAAACCTGGATATATTGGGAGACGGAGAGCCATCGTGGTTTACAGTGTAAGTTTCGTGGTCAGGGGAAGCTGTTCCTTGTGAGCACAGGCAAGACATTTTATTTTTGCCAGTTTCATATTTCTCTTGGTAAAATGAAAATAATAGTAATAAAAATAGTAATACTTTTTTTTTTTCCCCCTCGAAGGGTTGTTGTGAGATTTAAAGATAAAAAAAAACTTGTCATTTCCTCCATTCATTCAGCCAGTAGTCACTGAACAGTGACTTTGTTCCAAGCCTTCAGCCGGGGCCCAGAGATGGGAAGATGAGTTAGTGTAGGAAGAGAGAAAAACATACTACTTGAATCCATTCGAATTACCCAATGTGTTAAGTACCATGAAAGAAAAATAAAGATGGCGAGGGATCTCAACTAGATCAGAGGGTGGATAAGCCCTCCCTGAGGAAGTACTGTGTCATCTGGAATTTGATAAGTAGGGAATTAGGAAACAGAAAGTGTGAGGGAGACTTTCTGGCAGAGAACAGCATGTGTAAAGACCCTGAAGGAGGAAGAAGTGTGCTTGAGGAATAAAAGTAAGGCAAATCAGTGACATTTTACCCCTGAAGCTAAGAACCTGCATAAGATGATACTGGAGAGAGAAATAAGGGCTAGATAATAAAGAGTCCTTTAGACCCTTTAAAGATGTTGACTAATGATAAGTCATTCAAGGGTTTTGAGTAGGGGTGACTGGGTGACTTAGTCGGTCAAGGGCCTGACCCTTGGATTCAGCTCAGGTCATGATCTCAGGGTGCTGGGATCTAGTCCTGCGTCCAGCTCCACACTCCATGGGGAGTCAGCTGGAGATTCTTTCTCTCCCTCTCCCTCAGTCCCCACCTTCTCCACTCACAGCACAGGAGTGCCCTCTCTCTCTCTCTCTCTCTGGAACGAATAAATCTTCAAGGCTTTTGGTAGATCAGGGGCCTAATCTGGGATTAAAAAGAATTGAGGAACTGTGGGAGAGGTTTGGAATAGATGGGTATAGGGAGACAAATTAACAAATGGCAGGGGAGAAGTAAGAGACCCAGGTAGTTTGGACTAAGGCTAAACTCAGGATTTCCGGCATTTAAATGTCTCCTGAGGAAAATGAGCCAAACAAGCCCCTTGACGAAGAGCACCTAGAGAGGTGAAGAAAAATCAAGGCTGGACGGTGGAGTGAGGCCAAAGGCAGAGTTTAAAGGAAGGAGTGGGTAATAGTGCCAAGTGCAATTTAAATGTCAACTAGAATTGGAACTGTAATGTGCCATTGGATTCAGGGACAAGGAATTCATTACAATGGAAAATGACTTCTTTGTTTTTATCTTTTTCCAGGGATTTAGGTTTTGGTTCTGTTGAAAGATAAACTGAGGCATAGTAACATCTTTATGAGTTTATCTGAGCAAATTGATTCCAACAGGGTAGCACCAAATCGGAAGTGGTTAGGAACAATCCACTGACAGGAGTCAGAGGCTCTTGTTGATAGAGAAGGTATGGAAGGAAGGCAACAATTTATTTCAACGGCTATAGCTTAAGGTGTTGCATCGTTTGGAAAAGCCGAACTCGCTTTGTCTCCTTTGTTGTCTAAATTGGCTCTCAGATTACTTTGTAAGTCATGATTCAAAATGCAATCCTATGACCAAATGAATGAAGTTGAATTCACACTGATAACCATGTTTTCCTTCCTGGGAATTCCAATCCTTAAAGGGTTTTATAACTCTGCCTTGATTCTATTGTTTGGTTCCAAGAAATATTGTTTTCTGAGAAGAAATCCCATACTTCTTATCTAGAGAGAGTATCACTTCTATCTTTACTCTATGACTTACTAGTTATTCAAATTGACAGCTTTTTGTGAGTCTTTAAACCTTATTTTCCTTGTTTGTACAATTTCTAACAAAACTAGGGCATCCCCCACCCCCACTTCAATTCTCTAAAGAAAGTACTCCCCAAATCTTAAGTGAATACAAATTTCCTTTGGAAAAAGTCATCTTAATATCTGAACTGTACTTCTAACCTTCTCAATATATTCTCATAGCTGGTAATCTTCCTACGGGCAAGTGGCAATTACTAGGATTTGTGAGCAAATAAAGATATGCTGAACTGTGTAGTAATGGGTTTCTGATCTCAAACTAGCTTGACCTTGTATACCCTGTGTAATGGCCCATAGGAAAGGATAAACGGTTAAAGTAGAAAGAAAACAACAAAAAGAGAGGACAGGAACTTAATCAGACATTTTAGTCCCCTTAGGAACAAAACGGTCTCATTCTTCTTGAACTGATGGTGTTTATAAAAGTGCTGCTCTTCCTCCTGGTCTTATGATACTTCTCCTCATCAGCTTTTCAAGCCTTGCAGAATCTTGTGCTTTTGTTGTGGTTGCTGCTATTGTTCCAAAGAAGTTGTCACATATTATGTGGCAGACATGAGCTCAAGCTAACACTTTCTTACAGGTTAGTTCCTACTTTCGTGATACTCGCAAAGGCCCGAGCAGAGCACTTTTGAAGTTTAATTTATAAAGCACTAAAAACTAAGCATCAGGGCATATTAAAATCTGTCCTCATGAGAAACCATGCTAATATTTATGCCCACAGGTGCAGACCCTGTATGATTAGAAACGGAACATCAACATAATATCGACTTAATTATCCAGTATCAATAAATAGCAAAATTTGGGGGCTATATTAAATACCTCTTTCATATTTGTACAGAGCATAGCAACATAGTACAAGGTATTCCACTTTATGATTTAAAAAAAAAAGATAACGAAAGGAGAGACATACCTGCCGTGTCCCTTGTTAAAAATTACATTTGGGAAAAATGTTCATTTTTCTTTCTTATCCTTCCTTTTTCCGTATTGGCTAGTTCTGCATTTCTTCATTTATCGTTGATTTGGGGAAGGTAGAGCCTGCTGTGTCACTTACTCATTTTTTTCAACAAATATTTACTGAGCAGGTGCTATCTGGTGCGCTGCTAGGCTCTGGGGAGGCAACGGTGGACAAAAGCCAACATTGCCTCTACCGTCATGGCACCGGCAGGCAGGTGGTAAAAAAGAACCAATCGAATGGCCTCTGAAATAAGCTCCAAATTGTCCCTTTGCAGCTGTTGCAAAGCAAAGGTGCATATGGGAATTGAATGTGACCAAGGAAGTCAAGGAATGCTGACCCATCCATACTGAAGAATGCTGACCCATCCATACTGAAGAATGCTGACCCATCCATACTGAAGAATGCTGACCCATCCATATACTGAAGAATGCTGAAGAATGCTGACCCATCCATACTGAAGAATGCTGACCCATCCATACTGAAGAATGCACAGAAGAGGGCGTGGAAAGCATTCCTGGCACAGGAGCAGATGTTGCAAAGGAGTAGAGTGGACACAAGAAATCGAAATGATTCTACTATGTTTGGACTAGAGAAAAAACGAGGGCAAAAATTGGAGTAAATTGGATCTCGTTAATTTTTGTCATTTATTCCAAAATGTTAAACCTTAGTGTCTTCATCATCACCATTATATTTTTTTATTATTTTTTAAGCAGGCTCCACGCCCAACATGGGGCTTGAACTCATGACCCCTGAGATCAAGAGTCTCATACTCTACCAACTGAGTCAGGCAGGCATCCCAGTATTTTCATCTTTAAAAATGGGGTTACAAATTTTACTTTACTCACGAAGTACTAATTTGTGTTTGTAACAGTAATACCTACGTTTGTTAAGTGTTTCCTGTGAGACAGAAACCTTGCGTATGTTAAAATGATTTAATTGAAGCAGGTCCTATTAGAATCTTCATTTACATGTGAGAGCTTGGGGGACCAGAACATCAAGGACCCAATAACAAGATCAAGGTCTTATCAATAGTAGGGGGGTGACTATAAACCACACCCAGACAATCTAGTATTTGAGTTGAAGCTTGTAACAACTATGCATACATCCTTCTGAAAGAAACTTGGTTTGGTTTTTTCATCTCTACTGATAGGCTAACACTAATACATTGGTTTCATTGTCTCCAGATTTTGATTAACTCCAGTTTCTTTTCTGTCAACAATTTGGATAGGCTTTCAGCTGCAACGAAATTAATAAACGCAGCCCATGTCCTGCTTTTTGTTATATGTGTTTCTCCTTGACTTGATTACAAAGAAATCCCACAAATGATTTTGTAGGAAACCTCTGTTGTCTGCTGATAATTTGATTTGAAACAAAGCAAAAAAGAAGGGAAGCTTTTATCATTTTTATTTTTTTGACTTATTAATCCTTAAAAAGTACATCCTGCTAGGAAGCTGCAGGGTACTTTAAACCAGGTTATTGTAACTAAACATAAATACAGCACAAATTGGATGTCCCCTCAGGCCTTTGAACTGACTTGAAACTTAGACTGTACCCATGCCTTCAGTTTTATCTATGCATGTTCTTGGAATAGAGCCAAATTCTCAGCAGAAACATGCATTTGCCTGTGTTGGACCGGCTGCAGAAGGTTTTGAAACTACGAGCACTAACATTTTCTAAAAGCTGAAAAATACAGAGGATCTCAGAACTTGAATTACTTGACTTCCCCAAGGCACATGTAGAAAACCCCCTATCGTCTATGCCTAAACTCTTCATCGCTTGAGGTGTGATGCAAAAAAGATAGGTTTGGAAATTAACTGGTTTTACAGTCCTGATCTGCCATTTAGTTTTGGCAAATTGTTGATGTTTTATTTTCAGTTTTAACATATCTTAATGTTTGTGTGTGTGTAGTCCTGGAATAACACAGAATACCAACAAATAGTCATCATTGTTATGTTGAAGCTGACCACTTTGAATTACCAGTATTCGGAAGTGTATCCTTCTGGATATTTTCTTTAATAAGTTTTAAAACATCTTTCTCCCTTTGTAGCTTTCTTTCCTTTTTTTGGGAAACAGCCTTCCATCATAATGATATTTCTAATGACTGAATCATTTTACACCATCATTGTATGGAAGGTTCATCTTTCACAGCAAATAAAGTGCTCAGATTTACAGAGCATTCATAAAATAATCTTTTTAAAGTTATTTAAGCGGGAGTGATATGGCTTCCGGTACCTAAATCCTAAAAAGGCTTGAAAGGTTTTGGAGTTAAGTGGGGTTAAAAAGTGTTTCCCAAGTATCATCAAAAGAAATGTATATAAACACTTCGATTAAGACAAAATAGATTTGCTCTTTTAAGTATGACAAGGAAAACCGCTATCTTGCCAAGTAATGTCTTCTGAATTAAGGCACATTTATTGATTTTTTTTAAGATTAGCTTATTTTACTGAATTCTGTAACTATATCCTATAATATCCATCTGCAACCCAGGTCTTATAGCATTCAGGATGTCTTCCCTTTCGTTAGGAAAGCATGAATAGGCTGAAAGGGATGGTCATCACCTTATGCCCCAAAATAGAGCACCATGTCCTTCTTCAGCGATGTGAACATCACTCCCGAGCCTGCCTGTTTATAATACAAATTAAAAAATGACAAATATCAACTTTGGAAGACTACAAAGGAATGAATTTGAAATAAACTCTAGAAAGACTGTCTATTTTCTTTTTCTGGGCTCTTGGTGCTAAGTGTGATGGTGAAAGATGCAGACATAAGTATACTGGAGGCCTCTCAAATTAGTCTGGTAATTGGCAGTCACTTAATAACTTAAGATACCTGAACCAGTATTGATTAAAAACTTTGGCTTCCAGCTGTGCTAAGTGTTCTGGGGCTTAACAGAACTTTCTAGCATATACGAAAAGACATTCGCAGCTGAAACTTTGAGACACAGAAAAGAAGACCTTCAAAGTCTGATGAATTACATGCCAACCCAAGGCCCTTGTAGCAGTAGACTAGCTCACACTTAAAGGGATAAATCAAAGCATTAATCGGTCTTGTCAGTAAAGCAGGTGTTTTGACTGCCTTTATGGTTCATTTTCATGCAAAAGGGTTGTGGGATACAGAAATCACAAGGGATTGCAAATAAATGGCACTGACAGGACTGATCCCATCAGGCGAGGGGGCCCAAATCGGCCTGTCTTTTCATATAATGAAATATACCTAATAGCAGTAGCTCTACAATAGTCTATTTGTGAGCTCAGGAGTTTTCTCCTTTTTTTTTTTTTTTTGATCTTTTCTTTCTTCTTCTTCTTCTTCTATTTATTTATTTATTTTTTGATATGCCAAAGGCATTTCTTTTCTTTTCATGATAAACTATTTCAGCAACCATAGCAGGTTTAGAATGTTCAAGAACCATGGCACACATGACTTGACAAAAGGATTTTTGTTTTTAAAAGAGTTTAAAACAGGATAAAGAAACTGTGTGATGTTGTTGCAGTATGAAAGGGAAGGAGGAGGAGGAGACACATGCTTCACCCCCCTCCCAATTCAAAATTCAGTAATAACAGAAATATTATTAAAAAGGTCCAGTGACATAGACAATTCTAAAGATACTGGTTTGTTAGAAACTTTATATTTGGTAAGTGCAGCTAAATTTGGAAAAATAATTTTAAACTTGAAAAATCTCAAATTTATGGTCAATCTGACATAGAGAGGCAGTTCTAATTTCTAACTTTGGAATTTTGTTAGATTTTTTAAGTGAACAGTCATCATGGTGGTAAAATATAAGTTGAAAACATAATGAAATTACTGTTGAAAATTCTCTAGTAGATTTCATGATTTTTCTCCTATATAGTAGTATACTTTTGGATAAATTCCAAAATTATATGCCAACTAGTTAATAAGCAATTATTGAGTACTTATTTTGCTCTGGAAATTATTCTAAGCACTTTAAATGTTTAGTACTTATAACTGTATATGGCAAATAACATTATTATCCTCATAAGGAAACATAAGTACAGAGAGGATAAGTAGTTTGTTCTAGGTAATATAGCTACTAGGCTGGAATTCAAACACGGACCAATCTCCAGAGCCCTTGCGCCCATCCATAGCACTTTTCTGCCTCTAAAGAGGAACTTATTATATTCCTTGTTCTCACTATTAATATGAATATTTTGCATTGTTCACTAAGTTTTTTGCAATACAGATTTATTTTTTTAAGGAGAGCAAGCTAAGTAAGAAGTGAATTTCTTAAGCCAAATTATGTTTCCCACATGACTTAACATAGATCCTATAGTTCATAAAATGTAATAAAATCTTGCTAGAGAGTTCACACTATCTTTCCTAATAACAATTTTAAAGAAAATCTAATAATTTTCTTCTTTCCCAGAACATTCTAGAACCAATGGTTCAGGAATAGATAGTAGCCTTGGATGACAACGTTTAAAGGTGGTTTAGAGAAAACATTACTTCAACTTGCAATCTGATATAAATCTTGTTTAATCTCTGTGTTACAAGACTGGCAAGAATTATCAAGTTGAGACTTGTAGAACTATAAATTTCCAAGGGAATGAAATTGGTTACATCATCCAGCCAGTACCTTAGTGCCATGCAGACAATCTTCATGAGAAATCTGCTAGAAGTCAGGAATTTTCTTGCCGAATACAGATCTCCAGAGCAAGAGTAAAGTTGTTTACACAAAAATGCTCTGTGACATCAGTTTAAGAATACCTCATGCCTACATCACCTCATGCCTACATCACCGTGAAAGGGAGATGGAATTTTTGACTAAGAGTGATTTCTTTTGGTGTTAGTATTTCCCTAGGTGATTCACCTTTCATTACAATCTCAGGTTGATCAACTCCTTTGTTTTAGAGTTGTAAATACAGCATATGAAATCATAGCAATCACATCTTACTGGCCTGGATCTATTTTGCCTCTTTGGGAAAGAATTCTTAACACAAACATTCATGGAGAGGTCTCAAAGGCCCTATTCATGTTAAAGTCATATATTAATTAAAATTGAATCCTGAATTTGAAAATTAGTTGAGAGCTTATGAATTTGTGCATTTTCCTGAGAACATGATCCTAAATTGCATCATATTTCCAGAGAACATATTTTTCAACAAAGCAAGAAAATCCAAATACAGTAATTTTGTAAAACTCTGCTCTTCTCCATTCATCTGTTGTTGTAAATACCTTATGACACCCACGAGGGCAATCTAACAGTGGTCCATGAAGAAGAAACTGCAGCTATTGTTAACAGTGATTTTTCTTTTTCCTGATGAATAAAAGCAGAGATACACTTTTTTCCCCCTCTGATAACATATATATAATATTTTACTGTTTTAATTATTTTTAAACATACAGTTCAGAGACATTAAGTACGTTCACATTGTTCTACAACCATCACCACAATCCATCTTCAAAACTTTTTCATCATCCCAAGAGATTATGATTTTTAAATAAGACTTTGATTGCATTCTCAATTTTACATATGGAAAAAAATTAATTTTGTTTTTTTGATTAAGGCTATGACCTCTTGATTTTAGTGTACATCCTCCCTCCAAATAAAAATTTGTTCTTGTATACGAATTACTTCTGAATTTGTGTTATAAAATAACTCAGTCTTAACATTTATGGCATTTAAAATCTTTTAACTTGAGTCTGGTTTAAAATGATTTAATGCAAAAAATAGGTTCTGGGGGGTATGTTCTTAAGTCAGAAATATGATGATGGTTTTCAGAGAATTTAATCCTTTGGTTAAAAACAAAAGTGAGAGTTTATTAACTGGAAAAGCCTTAGAGATTAACATAAATATGCCATTAATATTATGAATAAGCTGTTATCCTAAAACTGTGAAGTTTTATATTTTTAAATATCCAGTCTAATTAAATTACAGAACAGAGCCTTATTTAAAAGCAAAAAAAAGTTTTCTTCACTAATAAAAATAATTTTAGATAACATACAAAATGAATACAAGTGGAAAGAAAAGGAAAATACGGCCCATCCCTGCCATCTAAAGTGTGCTTACTTTTAGATGATGTTGTTACAATTAAAAAAATACTATGTGCTGTGTAAAAACTGTATCTTAACTTTTCTTGTAACCTCATATTTTAAGCCAAAATTTAGAATTAATATTCATATATTTATGATGAATTATTTTGAAGCACACTGTGGACACATGAATTTTTTTTTATTTAAGACATATTTCTTGGGGATCCTGGGTGGCTTAGTAATTTAGCATCTGCCTTTGGCTCAGGGCGTGATCCCAGAGTCCTGGGATCGAGCCCCACATCAGGCTCCTCTGCTATGAGCCTGCTTCTTCCTCTCCCACTCCCCCTGCCTGTGTTCCCTCTCTCGCTGGCTGTCTCTTTCTCTCCATCAAATAAATAAATAAAATCTTAAAAAAAAAAAAAAGAAATATTTCTTGAGACACATGGTGTGTCCTTGTACTGTAATTATTGCAAAAAACATTTCCGTTCTCTTTATTGCTTATATAGCACACAAAATATGGATATAAAGAGAATGGATCAAGCATTAGTTTACGATTCATGTTAATGAATTGAAAGCAACTCTGAGGACTTTATGGCAACATATATATTTCTAAATTTTATTTGGAATGCTTTCACAGGATTACATGTAGACACTTTGCCCAATAAAGTTGGTCAGTCAGAGACAAGATTTGGAAACTGTCTCTTCTACAGTCTGTTCCAGAAAGTAGCTTTTAAGATAGAAGGTAGCATGGGGGACTGCTATAATACCTCAGCATTCATTTTCACACATAGGCTTTCTGCAGTGACGTTGACTTTCTAACTTTACTTTTACTTAAGGGCAAATTGATCAAGGCTGTAAGAAACAAAGTTCTTAAGCCTATAAATAACCTCTGTAAATAATGCATCTAGGTAAATTCAACTACAACTTGTACGAGTGTAGAAGAGATATACAGTCTTTTCTTCTAAATTTGAACATTCAGAGAGTAATATACATGTAATAAGAAGATTAATATGAGTGATGATGAGTTAAAAAACCTAATCCATAATATCCGTTCAGTTGGTTCCTGAAACACATTTTCCAGCAACATTTCAAACTAAAGATATCATATATTCTTAGCAGAACAATTTCTTTTGGGAAGGAAAGAATGATCAAGGGCAGTTTAGAAATGTATTTACAAATATTTGGCTTTCCTATGGGAAAACAAAAATCTTTGAACAAAAGCAGCAGTTCTCTCAGAGGTATTGGAATGTCTTAAGTAGGTCACATTCATAGCCACCTGCATCCCTCACTAACAGAGGGCCACCTCACTGTCGGTTGTGGTTAACGTACTAAACCAAGAACAATTTAGAGGTTGTGTTGTGGGCTGAACAGACATCCCAAGTTCTAGTTTTTAAATTGGGCCCAAAGATAGCCATACATGGCAGTTTAATCAAATACATTTAGTAGATACAGCTACTAGTCTGTGAAATTGAATGTTAGCTGTTGTCTACTATCAAGAAAACAGGGAAGAGAAAGTCATATACCTTGTGTACTAAAAAGAGGAACTGCCAGATCGACAACTGTATTAGATTCTTAGGGCAGCTGTAACAAACTCAGTGGCTTAAATCCACAAAAATTTATTCTCTTACAGTTTGGAGACTGGAAGTCCAGAATCAAGATGTCAGAAAGGCGGTGCTCCCTCCAAAAGCTCCAGGGGAAAATCCGTCCCTGCATCTTCCAGCTTCTGGTGACTCCAGGCATTCACTAGCTTCCAGCTGCGCAGCTCCAGTCTCTGCCTCCATGTTCCCATGGCTTTCTTTTCTTCTCTGTATCTTCTTTAATTCATTCTTTTATAAGGACACTTGTCCTTATATGTAGATGTCCTTAGATGTAGGGTCCACCCAAATAATCTAAGATGACCTCATGTGAAAATCCTTAACGTAATTACATCTGCAAAGACCCTTTAATAAGGTCACATTTGCATGGCCATATTTTGGGGGAGCCACAATTCAACCCAACACACCTACTATCACTGGTTATGCTGCTGTATTATGCTATTTATGACTTTAATGGTCATGTTATATTTTCTTTTATGACGGCTCCCTGCCTATCTTCTCCAATACAGTGAGTGTTGCGCAACCAACTGAACTATTTAAAGATAACAATAAGAGCTATGACAGTTAATATATATTGAATTTCATTATGTGCAACACATTGCTTTTTAACCTATTTACTCCTCACATCGACTCCATAAAGTATTATTATATCAGTTTTACAGATCAGGAAACAAAGACACAGAAATACAAAGTGATTTCTCCAATTTACAAAAGTGAAGGAGCTGGGGTTTGAATCCAAGCAAGCTGACTTCAGAACCCTTACTTATATTTTGTATCCTTCCATGTCATATAATTTGAAGATCATCCAGAAAAAGAAATCTTAGCCCTCTTTAAGAAAATTTCCATACTCATATTTCCAAAAGCCATAAAAAGTGTGAGATTACAATACTTTTATTTAACTTTACCTTGAGAATTAGCCAGTATATTTCAATTATTGATAATGAAATATAGTAGAATCCAGAACTCAAGGGATCATTTTATCACTGATAGAGAAAGAAAATTGTACAAAAGTAGCACCCTAAGTTAACAAATTTTACAGACTAAATTAGGAATATGAGAAAAGGAAGTCAGTCTCCTGCCTGACTCACAAGCCAGTGCTCTTTCTCCTTATATTTGTTAAAAAAAAAGAAAGAAAAAGAAGAAAGAAGAAAGAAAGAAAGAAAGAAAGAAAGAAAGAAAGAAAGAAAGAAAGAAAGAAATATATATATAGTTACTTTTTATAGTTAGAGGGAATGTGGCAGATTATGTTTGCCCCAAAGATTGGTGCCCCAATATGTATCTCATTCCATACCCGTAACTGTACAATATGACATTAATATTTCCTATCAAGAGGTGAGGTCTTTGTTAACTTCCCTGAACCTAAGTGAAACTTGTAACTATCTCAGCCAATGTGGCACAAGTGATGCTGTGTAATTTTTGAGGCTAAGTCCTAAAAGCCAATACAGCTTCCCCTAGTAGTCTCTCTCTCTCTCTCTCTCTCTCTCTAGCGCGCGCGTGCTCTCTCTGGTCTCTCTTGAGATATTTGCCCTTGGGACACACACACTGTATTTGAGGAAGCCCCAGCCACATGTGGAGACTCTGTGTGGTTGCCAGGTTGACAGCCCCTCCCACGTCCTCAGCTAACAGCCCACATCACCTGTCAAACAGGTGAGTGTGTACACTTTTAGATAATACTAACCCCCAAATCTTTGCTTTTCTCATTGAAGCCCCAGACACTGCAGCTGAACCACAGAACCATGAGAAGTGATAAAGATAACCGTTTCACACTACTAAGTTTTGGAGTAATTTGTTACACAGCATTAGACAGCATAGAGGAATATGTTCTCATGACTTTTTTCTTTCTATATTACATATTAGTTGGTCTTTCAACTTATTTTTTTGGCTAGTCAAGGGTTCATATGGATAGTCTTTAATGCATTCAACAAATGCTTCTTTAGCATCTCCTATAGAAAAGGTCTGTGGTGGCCTCTTATGGTGATAAAGGAGACAGTCAAAATCCCTGCTATTACAGAGATTTCACTCTAACTTGATAAGAATACAGTTCCTTCACCACCCACCTACATCCAGAGACATGGGGCGGGCAAACTAGGAAGGACTGGCCTCTGTACGCTCTGTGCAGGCAGAGCCAATGACTTCCTCTTTCACATCTGCCTACCTGGGTAAAAAGGAGAGGGACCACCTAAAGTGTGTAGTATGCATTTATTTACTTATTTGAATGGGAAGAAGTTTCTCAATGCCAACACAAGTTTAAACTGAGAAGTAATGATTAAATACAGAATATCGAGAAGGGATGTATAGCTATCTTCACTGATTTCAAACTATTCCTGTAGTATGGTAAGAAGAACCAGGCTTAGTGCTAATATTAGGTAATTCATTTTGATTTTGTTTTCCAGCAAAGGGCTGGACCCATAGTCTTTGCTCTTGCTAGGTTTAAATGAATGAAAAGGTTTTCATGTTGGATCTTGTTGAATAAAAAATATTCTTATTTGCCTATACATTTCCATCTAGTAAGTTAAAGAGGTGGTATAAATAAAAATCAGTGATTTCATAAAACAAAGCACATAGATAGAGCTAAGTATGACTAAATAAATATAGTTCTATTAGTTATCTATTGCTGCATTGCAAATTACCACAGTTATCGTAGGTCAGGAATCTAGATATGGTTTGCCTGAGTCCTTGGCTTCAGCTTCTCCACAAAGCTGCAAAGTGCCCGCCAGGGCTGGGGCCTTATCTAAGGCTCAAGTGAGGAAGAATTGGTTCTAAACTTAAGTGGTTTTTGGCAGGATTTGGTTGTGTTCTGACCAATTGAGCACCTGAGCTCCCTTCTTGCTGCCACCTAGAGGCCCCCCTCAGTTTCTTGACACCTGGGCTTGTCTATTTGGCAGTTTACTCCACAGCAAAAGCCAATAGAAAGTGTCTTCTGGCAAGATGGCAGCCATGATCTTCAGGAACATAATTATGGAAATAACATCCCATGATCTTTGTCATATTCTATTGTTTAGCAACAGATCACAGATCCCACCCACACTTGAGGAGAGAGGATCACACAAAAGCAAGAACAACAGAAAAAGGATCCACCTTAGAGTCTGTCCACCCCAATAGTTTGTGTAGTGACATAATGCAAATATGAATAATTTCATTTGTTCTAAGAGTTCAAAATCTAGTAATGAAAATATGACAGTAAGTCCTAACTATTGCAACATTTTAATAATAATAATACTATCTTATATGTTGACACATTCGCATTTCATGCTTGAGGTATGCATAATAGGTATAATTTCTGAAGAAGTGAACAGCACCAGCATGTCACCTTACTTATCTGAAAGGCTTTTTAGCGAAGAAGACTGATTGACTTGAGCAAATGAGCACATGAGACCTGCAACAATAATGCTGGGGAAAACAAAGACACAAGGGTAGCAATGATATAGTTTCCCTGTTGCTGGTCACACGCAAAGTCTGCACATGGTGAAACAGTGGGACAAGAATTCAGACTCTGGAGGAGAGATCCAGTCCTCTGGGCTTCATATTAGAAGAAGCACGAGGACTTCTAGCAGCTTGCTCAGGAGTGGCATCCAAGCCTTGGGCTTGAGGCTCTGTGAATGGTTCCCAGTGGCTCCCAGCCTTAATCCATCACCTCAGCACTTCATTAGAAACAGACTCTCTTAGCACTTAAGTCTACAGCTGGCTTCAGCTATCTACTGGAATAGATTTCAGTGCCCAGATATTCTGCAAGAGGCAAATTCCCCCTTGCACGAGTTACTTCTTAACACTCAGTCAACACTCCAGATTCCAAAGGATGGCCTCTGTTTCCTCCCTCATCTGCAGCCCTTACCACCTCAACCCATGTTAGTGAACACTCAACGTTGTAGCATTGTCACTGGTGAACTTGAATCTGAGTTCGATTTAAAAAGCAGGTTATTTAGTTCATGTGTAGAAGGTTCCATGTGATCTATATTCCTTCACATAATGTTTTGCAGAAGAATATTTTAATTTTTGAAGTTTTTATCATTCTTGTATAAAATTGTTAATCACCCAAATATCATACTTACCCTTTACATTCTATCCCTTCTATCAGACGCCACAACTTCTTCTAAAAGAAATGTTCTAATTTAACTTGAAAAATATGTATCTGATTTTTTCATGCTGTTTTATTTCGTAGCTCTAGATAACACTTTTTAATACATTCTATTGAATGGATTTACCTTATAGGCAGAAGTGTTTTATTATGAAGTTGTATTAGTTTCTGATGAATAGTACTGTTTTTAGTTGGTCCAGGAGATAATGCTTCTCATTCCAAGTTCTGTCTGAAGCCAATAACACTAGAACAAAGTTACAATATATTTCTTTTTTGTCTTTTCTAAAGGTTAATGGTCTAGTTTCTGAAATAACCATTTAGGAAATGTTAACTTTATGTTAATTCAAATTATTCTCCAAAAATTTGCCCTGAAATAACCTCTTGCCATTTTTATTCTATACCTGGAAGAAAATTAAAAAGCTAAGATTCCCACGGTGGATCTTGCAAATGGAAAGAAAATGCATTAAGCATACATTACTAAACCAGCTAAAGGAATGTTTGTGGGGTGTTTTTGTTTTGTTTTTTGGGCTTTTTTTTTTTTTTTTTTTGCTAGAGTTACTTTGGCACATATCTAGACTATTTCTTTTAACTGGAGAAAGTTAAAAATAACCATCAGTGTGCAGAGTCAACTTTGTTGCCTTGGTATTTGTGCCAGAAAAAAAAATAAACCCACACAGAAAACAAAGAAATGTTCGGGTAGGTAGTATGGAGCCTGTAGTTTGAGTGATGAAGTATAGCAACTTAGACGTGCAAAACTGAGAGAACTGATGACCCAGGGCCGGTTTGGAGTATAAATTTGAGGCTTGTGTCCTTTGAAAATTCATCGAAAAGAGATAAATGGATAGTGATCTTTTCACAAAGTTTCAGGGATCTAGAATATCAAGACAAAATATTGCCTGAGGGGAAAAGGTTAAATTTTCCAGATGCCTTAGCATTAAAATATGAGAGCAGGGAGGCAAAGGTTTTAACAATAATTGCTAACTGCCCTTTTCTCTACTGTTAGACAATTTGTATTCTTCAGACATTTCCTGGCCCATTCTAAAGGGTAAATTCATTAAGGTCTACCCATTTTCTTTAAGCAAAAGATAGGAATATGCATAATATTTTGTTATTAGTTCCTTCCAAATATTGCTGTTTAAATAATGTATAGTATTCTCAAAAAGCATTTAGCCTTGGCAACCAACATTCTTTAAGTCTGTACTTTTCAAACTGTTCTAGTCTGTGTCTCAGTTTTGAAAAACAGACAAAAGAAATTAGAAGTAAAAACTACTCATCTCTTATAATGCTTTGAAATTTCTAATTAGAATAAATACTATGACCACCAACAAATTAAGGAAATAAATGGTGGGATGAGGCTTTTATACCTGTATGTGGTATATGTTGTATAAATATGTTATATTCCTCCAACTCTCCCTGTCTATCCTAACCTGATGCCCAGGATGAGAGTTACTATGACCATACTATTTGTCTGGGTTTCTCATTTTAGGTAGACACATCCAAACCACAATGATAATTTCTGCTTCCTTCCATTTAGATATCTATATATCGTAATACCAGGATGGATTCTACGGAATGGACAGATAGTCAAAGAGCAGCTGGAGAAATCTCTGAGGTACATCAATGATCTGTTAGTGTGTAGAAAAGAAGAAGTGAGGAAAAGGTACATATGGAAAGGGAGCACCCAGAGAGTCCATAAAAGAGTTCTTAGAACATTATGATTAGAAGATCACAGTGATTTTAAAGTAAGTCCCCAAATTCTTTGATACCCCTTCCTTCAAGAGGTAGAACCTGATTCCCCTTCCTTAAGTGTGGCTAGCCTTAGTGATTCACTTCCAATGACTGGAATAAAACCCAAGTGATGTGGTGTGATTGGGGAGACTAGATCATAAAAGGTACTATAGCTTCCTAGTCACTTACTCGTTCTTGAGTCACTCACTCCAAGGGCGGCCAGTTGCCATATTGTAAGAAGATGTTCACAGAGTAAGGAATTGTGGCCTCCATCCAATAACCACGCAAGTAAGCCATCTTAGAAGCAGATCATCTACCCTAATTAAGCTTTCAGATGACTGTGGCCCCTGCCAACAGTCTGTAACCTCATGAGAGGCTGTAACCTCTGTAACCTCATGAGAGATGCTGAAGCAGAACCACCAAGTGTGCCACTCCCAAAGTCCTAACCCAAGGACACTGTGACGTAACAAATTTATGTAGCTCCAAGTCATTAAGTTTTGAGGTAAGTTATTACACACAGTATATACTTACTACAAGAACCAAGGGAATAACAAGATTTAAAGAAAGATGGGATAGTGGATAGTGCCTAATGTGGCACAAAGTCATATAAAAGGGGGACCAGAAAGCATCCTCCGGCTCGATCAGCTTGGAAGCTATTCATAACCTTGGTCAGAGCCGTTTGATGAAAAAATGGGAATGGAAGGTAGAAGACTGTCAAGAAGGAAGAGTTAGAAAATGTGGCTAGTGAGTCTGCAGAACGTATTTAAGAAATTCGGTTATAGAATATATGGGAAGAAAGTATGGTAATCGGAGTAGTGCCTTGTTCCAGAGGATTTAAGATGAAATACACATAAGAATATATTAATAATGTAGGATTTGACATGTGGAGAGTAAAAATATAGAGTCTGGACACACCAGGGAAAAAATGGGGCAATATTCCTGGGAAGGGAATGTTGTAGAAAAGTGGTGGTGACCCATTTATTTACAATTATTCATTCTTAAAATAAAAGGAATATAAATTATGGTTACAGCTGGAGATAGATTTGCACACAAAAAGTTAAAGTATATCTATTCAATTGATTGCATTACCTCTGTAAAGTTAAACTACATGTTTCAAAAAAAGGAGACTAAGAATTTTAAAATAGTGGCTTAATGACAGAAGTCTCTCCCTTCTTTTGCGTATCACCTCAAAATCAACAAAAGTAATCAGAGATGTAGTAGTGTCAACTAGAGGGTGGAGTAGGAGACCCTAGCCTCCATACCCCCTGAAGAACAATTAGACAATAATCCACAAATGAAAACAGCTCTGGGAGCGCTCAGGAATCCATTCAAGAAGCTTCAGCAGCACAGCAGAGCAAAATAACCAAGAAGAGCTACAGCCAAAGGGTAGAAAGAACAGTCTCGATATGCCCGCAATCTCATCCCCCAGGCCAGCTCTGCTCAGAAGCAAGAGGGAACTCCTGGCATAAGAGACTTCCCCTAACTGGGAAAAGGAGAACCTAGTGAGCAACCAGCTTTCCCATCCTTTCAGGACACTGCACTAAATCCCAGTTCAATTTTACCCCACCCGGAGACGAGCAAAGCTGTCTAGAGACAGCTAGAAAGAGGAAGAAGGGCAGGGACTACCCACATCAGCCCAGTAGCAGAAGCCACAGTGATTCCTACTGGCCTGCTCAGCAGGAGACCCCAGCAGCCTACCCTGCTGAGGAACTGAACAGCCTTTGCCAATGTTGCAGACCTCCACTTCCCTACCTTTCATCCCTGAGGACCTTGTCCTGGATTATAGATACAATAATGTTAATGGATACATAGTATAAAAGTATGCAAACTGTGATATCAAAAGCATAAAATGTGGAGGGAAGGGAATGAAAAGGTACAGCTTTTATATGCAAGAAATTTAAGTTGCTATCAGTTTAAGGTAAACTGCATTTACATAAGATGTTTTATGGTAACCACACAAACACACAAAATCTACGGTAGATACACAAAAGAGAAAGAAAGAAATTAAAGCATATCACTGTGGGAAATCATCAAGCTGCAAAGAAAGAGAGGAAAGGAAGGAGCAAAGGAACTATAAAACAGCTGGAAAACAGTAAAGAAGATGGCATTAGTAAACCCATACGTATAAATAATTACTTTAATTGGCTGTCTATTGTACAGAATAGTGATTAAAGGTAATCATACTATGGTATATACCTGAATATTGCAGAGAGTGAATCTTAAGTGTTCTCACCTCAAAAAAGAAATGGTAATTATATAATGGAATGGAGGTGTTAATTAATGTTATGGTGGTAATCATTTTGCTATATATACTTGCAGCATATTAACACCTTGTACACCTTAAACCTATACATTGTTATATTTCAATTATATCTCAATAAATCTTGAAAAAAGTAATAAGAAAAATAAAACTCATATTTTGATAAAACAGAGATATTTATAACCTCAAACCATAAATTATGAAGAAAGAATGACGATTATTGATAAAGTCAGAAAGGCAGATAGAAACACACTATGATCCTATAGTTGACTGAATAGTAGACCTCAAAACAATATGTCGACTCAGAACCTGTGTACGTGACCTTATTTGGAAGAGTCTTTGAAGATGTAACTAAATTAAGGATCTCGGGATAAGATCTAAATCCAATGATAGGTGTCCTTTTAAACGAAGGGAAAAAGACAAGAGGGAGAAGGTCATGAAGGTTAAGACTGGAGTTATGCTACCTCAGGCCAAATGCCCTGACCCACCAAAGCTGGAAGACGCAAAGAAGGGTTCTCCTCAAGAGCCATCAGAGGAATCATGGCCCTGCTGACACTTTAATTTCAGACTTCTGGCACACGGTGCTCTGAGATAATAAATCTCAGTTGTTTTCAGTCAACCAGTTTGTGATAATTTATATGGCAACCTTAGGAAACTAATACAGATTCCCTCAGTTTTAGAATTCGGAAAAAGAACCAAAGCACATTCTTCAAATAATGGCCTACTCTGTGAACAATTGACCAATCAAACAATAGGTTAGAAATTTCATTCAACAGCTAAACCTTAGAGGAACAGGTCTGGAAATAAATTTCAGGATTCATACAAGATGGGCCTGAAACAAAAGTCACAAACACAAGCCATATTTGCAAAGAAGCATTCTCAAGTGACCACCTTAATAAAAAACAAACACAAAGTACAATTTGGAAAGCCCAGGGATTTATGGTGAGGATTCAGAAGAAAATAAAGTATGAACAAAGCACAGGAAGAAAGTTTAGGAACAAATATAGATCCACACATATACAAAACCATCAAGGAAGTGAATCTTTGTTGGATTTAGAAACTAATGAATCAGACACTGCTAAAAACACAATAACTGACATGGAGGATGAGATTGGAACAACAACAAAAAAACCCACATAGATGAATGTTAAAATGACAAAGTTTTATTTGTTTTTTTTTAATGAGTTTTTTTTTTAAAGATTTTATTTATTTATTCGACAGAGATAGAGACAGCCAGCGAGAGAGGGAACACAAGCAGGGGAAGTGGGAGAGGAAGAAGCAGGCTCATAGCGGAGGAGCCTGATGTGGGGCTCGATCCCATAACGCCGGGATCACGCCCTGAGCCGAAGGCAGACGCTTAACCGCTGTGCCACCCAGGTGCCCCTATTTGTTTTTTTTTTTAAATAGAGAATAATGAATGATAGGAAAGAAAGGCAAATGGTATTTCGTTTTGCAAACTTGGTGTCCCAAAGGAATACAAAATAATTATTACACAAGAAAGCAGTAAAACTATTCTAAAATAAAATAAAGCAAAACCTTCCCAGATAAAATAAAAATAATATAAATTTTCCAAAAATAAAAGATGTGAATATATAGACTAAGACACCTATCTGTTACCAGAAAAAAAAAAAAAAGAAAAGACACCTATCACGAGAGAAATTGACCCAGAACAATCATTATATAAACACTGAAATATAGTCTAATAGATTTTACTGCACTTTGAATAAACAGGAAAAAAAAATCTTTTGGAATCCAAGCAAAAAAGATCAAGTCATCTCTGAGGGGAACAAGATTATTCTGGGCTCCTGATTCCTTGTTGCATCATCTACCACTAGAAGCAGGAGAACAGTGTGTGCAAAGCCTTGAAAGGAGGAATGGATCATCTCTTCTATGTCAGTTTATGTAAGCATCAGGGACACTATGGCCAAAGAACTAACAACGGGCATTAAATTAATTTACCTGAAAAGCCAGGATAAAAACAATTGTGCACAATTGATTATACGTAAAATGAAAATATTACATGCCCTGAAAATGTAGGGATGACATGGCTAAAATTATAGTAGAAGGAAAACAACAGGAACTATGGTGAATAGCATGAATGATTCATCTTTCATAAACACAAGTTAAATGATACCACTTAACGGTATAAATGAAGTTACATGTGTATTTTAATGCATAAAAATCAACAAGATAGAGAAAGAAATACAGGGAACAAAAAGAGGGAGAAAAGGAAATAGAGACACTGAATGTCTTTGCCCATAGTAGGAAGTTAATAGACATTGTCTAAAAAGAAGATTTAATTTAAAAAAAAAAGAAAACAATAAGAAAAAAACGAAGCTAATTAATATCAAAATCACAGAAAGAAATAATAAATAGGATAATCTAAAAATAGAATTTGAAGAGCCAGACAAAAGCATATGTCAAACCACTAACTGTAAATCGACTACACTTATTTATTAAAAGAATAATATTTTTGGCCACCTGGCTGGCTCAGTCTGTTAAGCGTCTGCCTTCAGCTCAGGTGATGATCCCAGGGGCCTGGGATTGAGCCCTACATCTGGTTCCCGGCTCAGCGGGGAGTTTACTTCTCACTCTCCCTCTGCCCTTCACTACTGCTCATGCTCCCTCATTATCTCTCTCTCTTTTGCAAATAAATAAATAAATAAACAAAATCTTAAAAAAAAAGAATAACATTTTCATGTTGGACTACAAAGCACAATATTCTGTAATAAACATTCTTCACACAAAGATATTTATATTGACTAAAAATTAATAAATGGGTACAGGCATACCAGCCAATTATCTACGCACCAAAAAAGCAAACGAAAAATTATGTCAATTAAAACTGACATTTCTAAACCTATGAAAAACACAGCTAAAATCATGCACAGAGGAAACATAATATATAATATCAAAAGCATCATGCTTCAATTTTGAATGTTTAAAAAAAGATAAAACAATTGTAAGGAAAGAAGTGAAAAACAAAAAAAAATTAAGTTTAAGCAGTTAAATGTTAGAACCAATAAATAAATCCTGTCGCTCTTTTTGGTAAATAAAATTGATAACGTGCATAAAAGGGGCAGTTTTCTAACCTTAACAATGACAATAAAGAAATAACAACAGGGGCGCCTGAGTGGCACAGCGGTTAAGCGTCTGCCTTCGGCTCAGGGCGTGATCCCGGCGTTGTGGGATTGAGCCCCACATCAGGCTCCTCCGCTATGAGCCTGCTTCTTCCTCTCCCACTCCCCCTGCTTGTGTTCCCTCTCTCGCTGGCTGTCTCTATCTCTGTTGAATAAATAAATAAAAATCTTTAAAAAAAAAAAAGAAAAAGAAATAACAACAAAAATTCTAGAAGTTAGTAGAATTCTAAACAACTAATCTTTTCAAATCTTTTCAAATTAGTTCAACAACATGAATGAAATGAATGCTTTTCTTGGAAAATATAACCTACCGAAACTAACCAGAGAAAGAGGCTCTAGACAACTACATACATGATTCACCATTCAAGAGATAAAGTTGCCAGCCTACCCAGATGGTTTTGCAAGGCAATTCTTCCAAAACTTCAAGTGATAAATAACCGCAATTGAACTGCAATTGTTCAGACCACAGAAAAAAAGAGAATTTCTTATCTCTTTTAGAATGTGTGTATCACACTGATACCAAAATCCCATCCCATTACAGATACACAAAAGCAAATTACAGAACTTTCAAACATATTAAAATAAATGCATTTTTAAAATAAGTAGCAAAATTCAGCTGTTTATTTAATAAATAGTAAAGCAAATGCAGTTTATTCCTGGAATGTTCATGTGGTTAAATATTAAGATAGCTATGAATGCAAATCAACATATTTAGTAAGTCAAGAGAGTCATATAAATCTCACTAGAGGTAAAAATTTTTAGTAAAATCCAACATCTATTATTGATTTAAAAATCATAATAATATGGGATAATTTCTATATGATGATGTTTATATGTATATGCAAAAATAGTATATTATTCTAATTGAGGAAACATTAGAAGTATTCTCTTTAAAATCAATAATAAAGCACCAAAATTTATCATCAATATTTTGATCATATGTTTTTCTGCAGGTATTGGCCAATGATATTGGAGAATACATTAGGGGTGAATTTAGAAACAAAATTGGAAAGGAGAATTTAAAATTATCAGTACTTGAGAATAATTTATTTTTTTCCCTTGGAAAATCTAAAAGGATCAATTCGAAGACTTTTATATGTAATAATTGTCTTATATTATTATAAATAATAAGAGTTACAGGGCTCGGTATACAATTGATACACAGGAATAAATGGGTTTCTCATGGACAATAACTAGGTAGAAGAGTAAAACATCAAAAAATAAAATATGAAACTTCACAAGAAACATATAAAATCTTATTTGAAGAAAACTACCCATGCCACTGAGACACAAACAAAGGCTTTAGCAGATGGAAAGACACTTTTTTTTTTTTAAGATTTTACTTATTTATTTGTCAGATAGAGACAAAGCAGGAGAGAGAGAGCACGAGCAGCGGAGGGAGCACAGAAGGAGAAGCAGCCTCCCCACTGAGCAGGGAGCCCTATGCAGGACTTGATCCCAGGACCCTGGGATCATGACCTGAGCAGAAGGCAGAGGCTTAACCGACTAAGCCACCCTGGCGTCCCAAAAGACGCATTCTTAGAAAAGAATATGTGACACCATAACAACATCAGTTTTCCGTGAAATTATTCTATAAATTTAATGTTATCCTATAAAAATACCAACAGAATATTTTTGGAAACTAGACAAATGGATTCCAAAGTTAAAATAGGAATAAAATTGTCAGAAATGTCCTAAAAATAGAGAGACAGAAAGAGAAAGAGAGATTATGTTTCTCTAGTTTTATCATTTTAAACTTCTAATAATTAAAACAGCATGACACTGAATAGAAAGGCAATTTCTGTACTGTTAAGCACTACAAGCATTGATATTTTTATGCTATTGCTATTAGCTTTTCAAAATCTGAGACTAATCAATCGGTCACCATCATACGATTCATTTTTTATGAGTTTGTAGTCAAAAGATTGCTTAAATGAAAAACACAGTTGAGAGCTTGATAGAAAAAAATATATACTATACAAATTGAAGGAGAACATTTATCAGCAGTAGCTTTTTGCCTGAACTAGAATCAAATAAAATGAGGAAAGTGTGAAGAGTCAAGGAGAGATGTGATTAAATCAAATTTTCTTTGCATAGAAGGGGGTGATACTCAGAATATGACATCGTGAACAGTGGTTCACTTTCTGAAGGCATGTTAGCAGGAAAAGAAAATTGAAAAGCACTCAGAATAAAAATTAATTTAAGAAAAGTTGTTCTATCATGGACTAAACTGGATTATTCTGAGTTATATTCAAAACCACCATCAAAGATACGTGCAATTAGTGAATTTGGATATTTTCATTGAAATTCAGAGAGTTAAATATCAGTGGAGATTTTTCATGTTATATGAGCAGGAAGCATCCCTTCACATTAAAAGAAATTACATAGTTGAGAGATTCTTTCTACAGAAGGCCAGATATTCTGTAAATCTGTTGCATTATGTGTTCCTTCATCTGGGACATTAGTTTAATGTATGGCTTGTCTTTGCTTTTATCAGACTGCATGCATTATAATAAAAATGAAGGATATGGAAGAGATTATGCTTTTGTTTGGTTTTGCCAGTTGTTTATTTGCTTCTTTGTTGTCATGAAAGAGCTAATGCTGTGAATCACAAACCTTCAACAATGACTTACTCAATAGGAGAGAAAGCATTCTGCAAACACTTTTCCGTGGTGAGCGGCATTGTCATTAATTTCATGTGTATCCCCTAATCCTCTGTGGGCTGGTTGGATGCGTAATGCATGGTGTCAGCTCTGAACTGATAGGCTGGGTCTACTGCTCATTCTGACAGCTTCTCTGGCTGTTCCATTGTTATAATTTTGGAGCAACACTCTTGTTGCTTGCTGCTCAAAATCTTCATGTGATAGTTCTGGGTAAGTCTCAGGTTTCTCTTATATTGTAGCTGACATGAAATGTTCCAAATATACTATCAGAAAGGTTGGTAAGAATTCTATCTGTTAAATACATTATATACACATACACAATATACTTTGGCAGAGAATATACCTATTTTTTCTCAATATTTGTTACCCTGGTGATACACATAGATTTTGTGTGACAATCTGGGTTTCTGTTAAGGTGAAACAAAATCGTAAGGTTTTTTCCTAAATGTGGAAGGGCTCCTTAAATGAAGTTTGATCTTCATTGTTCATGATGATTTCTTCAGCATTGCTCTTCTTGTCGCATTAGACATTAAGATGATCAGGTCTAAGTAGACCCTTTCCCTAAAAAGCCTTAAATTATAACAAGTAGCTAGGTCATGGAACTGAGTCACTGCCAGCGCAACATTGTATGGAGTATCCTGCTGGGGACTTTCTACAAACTGACTTGTTGAATTATAGAAGATTTGATTGCATTCAGTGAGAAGTTTCCATATTCTTCTTAATTTTTGCTTCTTAGCCATATTTTTTAATTGTGATTTTTTTTCAATTTTATTGAGGTATAATTTGAAAACACTAAAATGGACAGATGTTAAATGTACATTTAGATGAGTTTTGACAAATGTAATCTACTACCTCCATTCAGAATAGAGAACATTTCCTTTACCATAAAGATTTCCCTCACTTTGCTTTGCAGATAGTCTCCCCCGGCTCCACTCCACACCCCCATAACCAGGGAAGTCATTTTTTGATATCTATCAGAATTTGGGAAAGAGTTCATATTTATTTTGAAAAAGGTTGATTCTGTTAATAACTATATCCACTAACACTTCCCCATCACACTCCCTGCCCTCATCCCACCCTGAGCCATTAAGGATCACTGTGTAAAGTGATGGCTGGATGACTGGATGGCTCAGTCAGTTAAGTGTCGGACTCTTGGTTTTGGCTCAGGTCATGATCTCATGGACTGTGAGATGGAGCCCTGGTCCCATTCCCCGCTGAGCGTGGAGTCTGCTTGAGGATTCTCTCTCTCCCTCTCCTTCTGCCCCTACCCCCATTCATGTACACGCTCACTCTCTCTCTCTCTCTCTCTCAAATAAATAAATAAATCTTTAAGAAAAGTTTAACTGTGTAAGATTTAAATGCTATTTTGTTTTTTTATTTTATTTTACTTATGCATGGATTATCTTTGACAGGCCAGTAACAGTACTAGTCTTTGGAGACACACCAAAAAAAAAATCAAAAATAAAAATCTCTACTCCCTCTGTCAAGGTGTAGAGATTCTAGTGCAGGAATTGGAGGAATAACGAAATTACCGTAAAAATGATATGAATGACAAGTAATGACGTTCTGACAGTGTGGAATTCCTAAAGAGTGTGTGGTAGGGACTGTGCTGCCCGCCAAAATACAGCGGGCAGCATTTAGGAGCCTCCCTATGCAGCCATATGACTGTTTCTAGCCAGTGTGCTCCCCGTGGAAGTGATGTACGCCACTGTCAGGCTTGGTCCCTAATGACCTCTTCAGTGTACTGCTCCATGGCTTTTTGCTTTGTGTCTGGCTGGAAAGGAGAGCCTTCCCAAGGTAACCCTGGAAATGACGGGTTAAGGATGGTAGAGTCTCCATGAGACTGGTCCTCGAATGAATTTCACTTAAGACTGTTTTATAAGAAGAAAGAAACTTCTGATATATTTGAAAAGTTACTCATTTTGAGTTTATTTTTGTAACTATTAGCCTTCCCCAACTAAAAGTAACAATATAAATGATACTTTCTCTTTTTCATATAAAATTATTTTTCCTTACAATCCATCTGGTAAAATCACAGATGGGGAAGAAACTTATTTAATTCTTCATATCTGCACCTGAGCTGATGAGCTCTTCTATAGAAAAATGACACAAGGAAATGGACTATTCCTGTTTTACATTCTTCTGTGTTTTCCTCCTCTAAAGTTCATTATTTGTTTCAATTAAGGTGAATAGTGTTATTATCATCAACATTGTAGTACAAGTGTGAAGACCCAATTGCTCATTTGTCATGTGACTTATTTCAAGTTATTCTGCCAGAAGGAGGTAGTTCTGGAACAGCAACTTTGAGATTTTGACTGGACCACCTGATCTAGAAAAAAAATTGCCCAAGGAAAAGGGCAAAATATCCCAAAATATCCAAGTGGTCCTGAGAAAAAGTGAAAAATAAATAGACATATGCAGTCATATCTAGTGTCAGTTTTTCTTGATTTCCAGTTCCTGCTGCAGGCAGAAAACACTGGATTTTATTTTATATTATACTGTCTAAGTTCTTTGAGGCGTAATACTTAAGCATGTTTGGGTAGTAACTCAGATCTTTATGGTAATAATGCAATAGTTTTTTAATCTTTCTCCGTGGGTAGCATTTGGGTTCAGAAAAAAAATGTATAATCAACCGTGTATTCAACAAACATTTATTGACCATCTATAATAGGCCAGGTACTGTTTTAGGCACTGGAGATGTACAGGTAAACAAAGCAGGGCCACCGGTCATTTCACTGTCCTCCTCTTACTTACTACGCTGGATGGGAAGTTTCTGCCTACAGGCTTTGCTTTTCATTTCTCCCTCCACCCCCACGCTCTTAAGACTTGATTATTTTAGAGCAATTTTAGATAACAGCAAAAATGAGAGGAAAGAACAGAGATTTCCTGTATACCCCATGAACCCATACATGCAAAACCTCCCCCATTAGCAACATCCCTCACCAGAGTGGTACATTTGTTGCAATTGGTGAATCCACATTGACACATCAGAATTACCCATTGTTTACATTATTGCTCACCCTCTGTGCTTTACATTCTAAGGAATTGGACAAATGTGTAATGACATATGTATATCATTAGGTATCATACAGAGTATTCTCACTGCCCTAAAAATTCTCTGTGATCTGCCTGTTCATCCCTCTCCGCACCCTGGCCTGATCCCTGACAACCATTGATCTTTTTATTTTCTCCATTATTTTGCCTTTTCCAGAATGTCCTATAGTTGGAATCATACAGTGGGTAACCTTTCTAGATTGGCTTCTTTCATGTAGTGATATGCATTTAAGATACCTCCATGTCTTCCCATGGCTTGATAGCTCATTTGTTTTTAGAACTAAACATTATTCCATATCTAGATGGGACCCAGTACACATTCACTGACCGAAGGTCATCTTAGTTGCTTCCAAGTATTGACAACTATGAATAAACCTATTATAAACATCTTTGTGCAGGTTTTTGTGTGCACATATTTTTAAAGCCTTGGGTAAATACCAAGAAGCATGATTGCTGGATCATATGGTACAATTACATTTATTTTTTAAAGAAATCTCCAGACCGTCTTCCAAAGTGGCTGTACCATTTTGCATTCTTATCAGCAGTGTATGAAGAGTTCTTGTATCTCCATGCCCTTGCTAGCATTTGGTATTGAATTTTGGCCATTCTAATAGGTGTGTAGCAGTTTCTATCTCCTTTTTTTTTTTTTTTGCCTTTTTTATTTATCAATGTATTTCAAACACCTGGAACAGTGTCTGATACATAGTATGTGCACAATGAATGCTTGCTGAATAAAGAACTGATCTATACGCTGCCCCTCTGCTCAGTTGCCATCCAAGGAGAAAGTAAGGAGAAAGGAAAGGAAGAAAAGGCAGTGAAGAGCTGAGGGAGTTGTAGTGGTCGGTCCTTTGGAGACTTTTCCTACAATGACACTTTGTTGTCAGATGATTTTCTTGTGTACTTGCCACCCTCCACCCAGCAATTACCAAAATGCTATAGAGGAAGTTCATGCAACCACATGGACAGCCTCCAGGCATGCTTGCAGAACAGATCCAAATCACAAGTCAGGGACTGGCAAAATATTTTTCTGGTTAGAATTCATAAATATTCTTAATTGCATTTTTTGGATGTTGCATCTCATGTAACAAGATCCACTGGAAGTTGTGTAGATTTTTTGGAACCTAAACCTCTGGCTAACACAACGATCTACTTCCAAAGAAGTCTATGTCTCTTCTGTCTAGAATGTTGTGTGGTTAGTTATTTTAAGCTGCAGATTGTTTTAATAAAACAAGAATGTACCTGGCCTTTTAGAAAGCTTTCCTTCATTTAGATAAAAGCACTTTGAAATGTGTTGCAGTTTATACTATCAGCCCCTCCCCTATTTGGATAAGAAAGGCAATCGGAATCTTCTGCAGGCCATCCAAAGGCAGTAAGGAGGGAGGATGCTATGTCAGAGGCACACACACACACCTTGGCACGAGCTTTTCCACTCCTGTGCAGGGGGAGTCTGGGAAAGGAGAAACATCTTCCCCCAAAGTAGTGCTTTGTTCTACAGGTTCTTTTAAAGATCATGGGAGGTGAGAATAAGGAAGATACTAACATCTGAGATTTTGCCTTTCTCAATTTATTCCCCTTTAAGGCTCTATGCTCTTAACAATTGCTCGGTTATCTTTCTTTTCTGTGGCAATGGATCTTTCTTACTTTCACATTTATTTCCTTGCACTTAACTTTGGCTTATACTAGGATTCCAAGCTTACCTTTCCTAGCCCAATCCTTAATACGCAAAGAGAAGGGTTTTATATTTAGGGGAAAAAAAAATATCCTCCTCAATAAGTTAAGTTTTCTACACTAATGTCTCCCTAGGCACTCAAAAACATTTAATTTAATACAGAACAACAGAAACGATCCCTTCATTCTTAACTGTATAAATTTACCCTTCCATTAAAGTAGTGAATTGGAAGAGCAAAGTTTACCGTGAATGAAAAGGTATTAGTTTCATATCTCAAAAACATGATCCCTATTGTATTAATAACAAAGAAAAGATGTGGGAAAAATTGATAAAATCTAAGTGGTTATATAAAGAGCTATATACATGCAAAAATTTGGAGAAGATTGCTATAAAATGTGGACAGTAGGGTAAATTATCAAGGAAGAGTACCATAAAATAAATACATTGAAAAGATAAAATCTGAAAAAGCAAACAAGAATTAGGAGCAACTTGCAGAAGTCATAAAAGGAAATAGAAAACTATTATTTTAAAGTGCCAGAGTAGGATGTTATTGCAATTTTAAAAGTCAAGAAGTATGTCAATTTTGGTAGCAATTTTTGCAATGCCAGCTCCTCATAAAATTTTTCTAACAGTTCCACAAGTTGTATAAGCTATCATATAATAAAAATATAAATTAATGAGAAGCATACACTATCCCTTTCAGAATAGGTAGACACTGTATAACAGATCTATCTATATATATATGTATATATAGGTTTAGAGTATATTAAAGGTCCTATTATTTCTGGTATACAGATTGTATATAATTGACTATGTCTCTAGCTACACAGATGAAGACTGAACCACAACTTGGGCAGTGAAGGTTTTTCAACTGCAATCCAGCATTTTAGATATCATTTGCTTATTTTCAAAAAAAGTGACTTATTGTTTGTTCTGGGAACTAAACTGAATGAGATGAATCTTCAATGGCTCAAAAAGCTTAATTTATCAAAATAAAACTTTAAGTAACCACATAAAATTATTTCTATCCTTCACAGTTGGAAACATCCTAATACCTTAAAAATGATTACAATCAGTAAGGCAACGCATACTTTCACAATTTGTAAGACTGCTTCTACAGATAAGATAGCTTTGTTTTATGAATTTAACTTGCAATTAAGGAAGTCAATATGCGGGGTCTTTTAAAATGCCTGTATTGTTTTTATTCTTTTTAAAACTCAACGTAAATCTTTAAGACTTTTGTATGGTTTGAATTTAATTTTACATAGCGATATTTATTGCTTTTCAGAGTTCAGCACATCCCCAATATTTGAAACTGCGATGATACATTCACGATGTATTTGGTTGAAACAGGAACATCAAAACCTTTTCAATAGTTTGGCAAATTACCTGAACTGTGTTGGACCAGTTCTATGATTTCATGGAGGATTGAAAGTTGCTATGTCAGGCAATATCTCTTTCACCCACACAACTAATTTTTAAGTAGATTCACAATGTTTGAATTTTGATGTGCCAATAATTCAAACTCAGTTTTGAATATTTTCTGACATTAGCTGGTATCGAAGCAATGAAACAAGGATTCTAAGTTGATTTTCACAAATGAGACTTCTTCAGGAACTCCAGTAAAAGTAACTTAACCATTTTCTGCCTAAATAGTTATCTATTGGCAAGTGGTACATTTGATAGATGTATGACAGAAGCAAGAATTAAAATGATTAATAAAGTCGTAAGTCTCATCTTCTAAATACCAAGAAAGAAAGAAATGATAAATGAATAACATTATTAATAAACTGTAAGAATTTGAAGAAAGCCAATTCTAATCATCATATAAATAAACATTGAAAAAGAAGATTAATTAAGCAACAGATTCAATATTGAATTACATTTTTGGAAGATGATCCTATTAAAAGAAGATGATCACTGGGGTGCCTGCGTGGCTCAGTTGGTTATGCGTTTGACTTTGGCTCAGGTACGATCTCAGTTAGGGGTCTTGGGATCAAGGCCCTGCTCCATGGGGAATCAGCTTGTCCCTCTCCTTCTGCCCCTCCCTCTGTTCCTGCTCGCTTGCTCTCTCTGTATATATACATTGATGAACATTTAAAGGAACTGAATGGGACCAACGGGATTAAGAAATCATGACTGGAGAAAAGAACCTCCTTGGTTTAAGTGCTTTTCAGCTCTTTCAGTGTGAGGAGGGTCATGGTATCAAAGAAGAGAAAATATAAATTTGATGAAAGGTTAAATTGCTATGATAGCACCACACAGTTGAGCTTTCACTGAGATTATATTATCTGTGAAAGGGACAGGAGCGAAAAGTGGAAATCTTGCACTAATATCCCTTTTACCTGTGGATCTGGAAAGCCATAATAAGTAGAGAAGGCTGGAGAGTCAAGGAGTCTAAAGCGTGGAACGTCTACTATACAGACAATACACAAAGATTTTGTTATTTAATATAATATTGTATTTTTTTTACTTCACATTATTTAAACATTGATTTCCGGCTTTGCTTCCTAATTACTAGTGGTGCTTTAAATTAAGAACAGCAAAGTTATGAAAATTTGTTTCTAATGATAATATGCACTCAAAGGAAGTGAATTTGAAAAAAAAATGTTTTTAAATGTGGTTAGCATTTGTGTGTGCAATCTACCGAAAAATAAATGGAAATTTCCCTTGTAACTGCAATCCCTCCTATAAAGGAAAATGCGCCTTTCAGAAGACATAACACATCTATTTGATGGGGTGCTCATTTGAGATTTAAAATATCTGAGTTTAGCCTCTTTTAGGCTATTTAACCTTCTTCATATTTCAATTGCCTGCTAGTAAACCAAGGAGGATAATATTTTCACCTCTTGGAAACATTGTAAGGCACATTTTTTTGACCCAACTTAATACAAAATGTTCTGAGAAAGAATTTTTTTTTTTAATTTGAAAAATGTTCAAGCGGTTACTATTTGATTATTCTTTTTTTTTCCCCCTTACACTTCAAATGCATTTAAATTCTTTAATCTACTGGGAATATGGTAGACTTCTTTCATTCCCATTACAGGTCTTAAATTCATTCCTTTCCCATTGTGCTTTTCTTGTTTGCCAAGCCAGCTGAATATTCCCTCTTTATCATTCAAAATTCAACTCTGAATTATCCTCTCATGAAGGAAATCCTTCATGCAAAGCTTTTGAACATATATGTAGGAACAGGACTCTGATTTATGGACAGTTCTTTAGCTTTACTTTAATTTTCCTTTTATTTTCATTGACAGCAAAAGTTTCTGAAGAGTACAATCAAGATAGTGTATTCATAGAAATAACATTAATAGAAACTTGGTCGTAGATGAGAACAGTCATAATAACGATCTCCTTTACCAAGGCATTCCACACAGAGAGAAAACAGCACAATAATTAAAGAATTTGTTGTTTGTCACACAAGTAAAACAGAATTGCAATAACAAAATCATAATTTTATAAATGTTCTTATACTAAAAATAAAAGCAAAAATATGAGATCATGCACTGGAGAAAAGCTAAAAGTGAATAGTTCTAGCAAAAACATTTCAAAAGATAAAAAATGTTCAAGTATTGTGAGAGGAGAGTGGAAGATTCAAATAGAACAATTTCAGAATAAATCAGTTACATTTCCTCCCCTAGGAAGGACACTGACATAACGGTCTTTGTCCACTAATACTTTTTGCTGTTAGAACGCATACTGTTACCCATTTAAAGGACAGATTCCATTTCCTTGGAGCATGTCTACTGTTACAAGGATGGAATGAAATTCATTGTTTACCTTGATTACAAATAGACAGTAATACTTCAGGAGAAATATTCTCAAGAACAGGCCAGTGTGATGGCCCAGAATAGTAGGACCCTGGGGGTTAGGAAGCACTGACTCTAGCCCTATTTTCATCATTGTCTGTAAAAGATACTTCCCAGCCCTAAAATGAAATTTCACCTCATGTTTCAATTTTGCTGTAATTGAACTATCAGAACTAGCAGAGAACGGTAAAAATAATGATAATAATAAAATAGTTTAACATTTTTATTGATGCTTAATTTTATTTTTTAAGTATTGAAAAAAGAAACTGGATCACTTAACGAAACTAAGAATCGTATAATGCTTTAGTGGGGTTGTTCCTACAGCATAGCAATTTCTTCCCCAGCATAACTAATCTACACAGTGCCTTTATACTTTGTGGTTGACTACCATATTCTATTTGAACAGTGGCTAGTTTCTACATGATTAGGAAAGACATGTTTGTCATGGGAGTAAAAAAATAAAATTTGTCTGTTAAATTACACATAAATATAAGGTACAAATGTATTTTTAAAATACAGATTAAAATAATCACACTTGCATTGTGTACATACGAAAATACAGTATTTAATATTCAATATACACAGACACATTTATGATAAATGCAACTATTTGGCAATGCCAGTTCTTTCAGGGTTTTCTCCGTCCCCTCTTTCCATGTATATGGAAACAAAAACGCTTCGCTCAAATCTCCTAGCTCTGGCGAACATCTTGAAGCAGTTTGTTAATCTCAGCCACCAGCTCACTGGCATCCATGAGTTCGTGTTTCCCGTCATTGAGGTGGTTGAGCACATTGTCAAAATCATCTTCTTCGTAATTTTCGGGGATCTCCTCCATGGCCGGCAGCCATTTTGAAGAAGGCTGCACACTGGAGTGAGTTCCAAGGGGGGGACCAGAGTTGTTGGTGGGATTTTGAAAATGTGTACTGGCTGCCCAGGCGGCCACGCCTTGCGGGTAACCCGCAGTCTTGGCTGCCAGAGGTCCCTTCCGGCGTTCCAGAGAGTTGGAGCGATCCCCCTCGCTGCACTCCGCGTAGGTGTCCAGGGAAGGGGGGAGGAGGCGCTGGAACACACTGCTCATTTCCGAGAGCAGAGAGGATGTGCTGGCGTCCCCGGAGTCCTCATCGTTTGGGGAGTCCTTCCCAAAGGTGGAGAAACTCTTCTTCTTCTCCCCGGAATCTGCAGGCTGGGTGTCATCCTCAAGACTCTGATGCGGATGCTGCTGCTGGGGCTGCGCTGGGAATTCCTCCCCCGGAATGAACATGTTACTCCGGTAGTCGGAGGATGGCGAGGGCAGCGGTGGCATCCAGCACTGGTCAGAGTGTCCCAGCACCCTGCACTCCTCCGTGCAAAGCCTCATAGCTACACCAAGGGAAACAATAGGGATTCATGGATCATGCTTAGCATAACTCAAAACGATAGAAAAATGTAATTTCAGTTTTTTAAAAAATAGAACGAGACGGTTTTAAACCACGACCATGATACCCGTTATTTTACACATTAAATGGACTACACTTATGGATTTAATTTAAATATCAGTTTTATGGACGTTTTTTCCCCCCCTGTTTATCAAGTAAGGAAAGGAGGGTTATGACTCACACACTTCTCAAGAATAATATTTCTGCTACACAGGTAATGAGAAATGGATTTATAACTTATACATGAGGATGACCGACAAAGAGTAAAGGTATGGTAATGGAATATTTGCTGAACATAAATTCTCAAAAACCCAGGGCTGTAAGGTGAAATTCATAATCTTAGAATGCCACCAGATAATTTTTGAGTAATACCTATGAGTAGCTTTCTAGATATTGAGGTCTATCTGACCAACTTTACTTTTAATGGAGGCATTGGGAATATAATAAGCTATCAGGTTATTATCCTTAGTAGTCTCTCTCTAATGTATTCTGGATTATTTATTGATTTGTTACTTAAAATAGCACTGCACATTTTCCTCAACTACCAGGTATCCATAGTTAGTCTGTTAAGAAATCTTCTTCTAAAAGTTTGAAATTCAAATAGATGGAAAAGTCATCAAAAGCTGAGGGATTTAACAAATCCATTGGTTATCTCTTCCAGTTGTTATAATGCCCTATTGGAATGTGAGTGGCCACACTCATAGAAAATAATAGATGATATTAGAAAAGCAGAAAATAAAAAGGAGAACGATTTCTAAATTTGCCAAATACAATAGCTAAACTACATAACAATGAAGGAATATAAAAATGTAAAATATACTCCACAAACTATCTATTTCAGTGACAGGTCTCTTCGGTATCATGATTTTATTTTACAGCAAGTGACAGGATGCAGAAAATGCAAAGTAATTATCTTATATTTGAATGAAAACTAGATTGATATCAACCATACCTCTCTATTCAAAGCTAATTCTCTAGATCTGGCCACTTAGGAAAGATTTCTCTTCTTCCCAAATTACTGTGAAAAAAGATGATTCTTTTTTCTTTTTTTAAGATTTTATTTATTTTTTTGACAGAGAGAGAGACAGCCAGCAAGAGAGGAAACACAAGCAGGGGGAGTGGGAGAGGAAGAAGCAGGATCCCAGCGGAGGAGCCCGATGCGGGGCTCGATCCCATAACGCCGGGATCACGCCCTGAGCCGAAGGCAGATGCCTAACGACTGAGCCACCCAGGTGACCCCAAAAAAGATGATTCTTGAACAATGTTAAATCCTTTATCAGGGAATGCCAGTATTCTATTGTGTTTATTGCCGTATCCCCAGCACCGGGTAATGTGTCTGCATAGAATAAGCATTCACGATATATTTTCTAATCATCAGGGAAATGTAAATCAAAACCACAAGGAGATATCACTTCAAATCTGTCAGGATGTCTGTTATAAAAAAATAATAACATATTGGCAAAGATGTAAAGAAATTAGAATACTTGTTGCTAAGAACACAAAATGGTGCAGCCACTATGGAAAACAATACAGAAGTTCCTCAAAACACCAAAACTATAGCTACCATATTACCCAGCAATCCCCCTTCTGGGTATTTATCCACAAGAATTGAAATCAGGATCTCAAAGAAATGTAGCTCTCCCCTGTTCACTGCAGCACTCTTCACAATAGCTGGACGTGACAACAACCTGAATGCCCACCAACAGATGAATGGATGCAGAACACGTAGTATATGCATACAACGGAATATTATTTAGCCTTAAAATAGGAAGAAAAGTATACACTATGTGACAACATGGATGAATCTTGAGGACATTATACTTAGTGAAACAAGCTAGTCGCAGGACAAATACTGCATGATTCTATGTATATAAGGTATCTAAAGTGAACAAACTCATAGAATCCAAGAGTGGAATGGCGCTTGCTAAAAGGGTGTGTGGGGGAGGGGGGTTGGGGAAATGGGCCGCTGCCAGTCAATGGGCATCAAGTTTTGGTTAAGCAAGATAAATAAGTTCTGGAGATCCGCTATGCAACATTGTACCTGTAGTTACCAATACTGTATTGTACAATTAAAAATTTGTTAAAAGGGTAGATCTCATGTTAGGTGTCCTTATGGAATAAAATAAAATGTTAAAAAAGATTTATGCACAAAAAAAGGAAAGTGAAGAGTAAATGTTTCCTCTCAGAAAAAGAGAAATGGGCACCTAGGTGGCCGAGTCTGTTAAGTGTCTAACTCTTGATTTTAGTTCAGGTCATGATCTCAGGGTTGTGAGATCAAGCCCTGTGTCAGGCTCCATGTCCAACTTAAGATTCTCTCTTTCTCTCTCTGTTTCTCCCTCTAACCCCACCTTCCCTCCCTCTCTTAAAAAAAAAAAAAGAAGAAGAAGAAGAAATGGAGAACTTTGTTGAAAGGAGTGGAAGTCACTGCCCTTCATCACTTAAACTTCAGACATAGTTCAGTTTTATACCTCATCAACTCTGGACCTCCGTTCTTAATAGAGAAGGGGTTAATCCGAGGGAACAAAAATGACAGCAAGTGTACTGGGTGAGAACGAAAGTCTGATTGGCAGGAAAGCTAAAAATACAAAGAAAGTAGGGAAAATGCAGAGATAGCGTGGGTGCCAACTGTGGGTAAGACAAAGGGCAAATACTGAGAATCCTTGTGTGCTTTTGCTGTGAAGAAAGGCTAAGTTTAAATAAGGATGGATGATTTAAGAATAAAAGCATGTTTAGATGTACTGACTTCATGCATTACTACTGTTTGGAAATATTTTCCAACTATTGCTCATCATTTAATGTGGACAAAACCAAAAGGAGTCAAAAGCAACTAGAATGCCTTAGTAGCAATGAGGTTTTCTCAGCAGTGAAATAATTCTCAAAGTGGTCATGAAGTTTTTTCCCTAATTCCCTGGGTCTCTGAAAATTGAGAAGAGATCTATCTTGTCTTACACACATCCTGTTAGAAGGAAGGGAAACAGATCTGATGACACCTTTCATTTGTTTTCCGGCCTTTAACTCTGTGGGAAGGACTTAATTGTTTGATTGTTTGATTGGCTTTGCTTTCTTTTAATATTTAATGACAGAGGGGGAAAAAAAGGAAAAATGACATAGGCTTCTAAGAATCCTGCATATGCTCAATTTTCTAAAGACCTGAATGTAATGAACACATAACCAAAAATACAATCTGGATGATTAAAATGATAGTTCATGTTCAAAAGTAATTTGGTTACAGGGATTTTTAAAACAGGGAATGCTGTTTTACAACTTTGCAGTAAATAAGTGGAGCTTTAATTATAAAATAATAAATTAACATACAATTTTTCAAACTCATAAAGTAGGGAACATTGATGAAGAAAAGCTAATGGAGAGAAGGTTGGGAAAAATAATAGAGATGGGAGGGGGTAGTGGCACAAAATAGGGCATTTCCATTTCATTGATATTTTCCAACTTTTCCCTGGAGACTCAACTATTTAAAAACATTCTCAGTGTACACATAATTCAGTGCCACGGAGGTTTCATACCACAGCCAATAAGTTAGAACTTACTGGCAAGTGGTGCATGTGGCTAATCTTTCTGTCTCTTCTTGAAGGTGGCCAGGTGGTTCAATTTCCTCTGGGAACGGGAGGATGTGAGAAAGCAGAGAACTCCTCTTTCCCACCATATGACTATCAATTCTGTGATGTACTATACCTTGTAGGTAGCACCTAACAACAGAAGAACAAGTAAAAAACCTGGGCCTAAGGTCTATCAAGCCATTAGTTACTGAGTAACCAATCGGTTATGTCTTCAGGGCCTGCCATATGCAAAGTGATATGATAGCTCCCTGTTTGCAAATGGTTTCCGATCCAGTTCTGAGTCAAGGGTAACAAATGAAGCCCTAAATGCCCAGTTAAAATGCCAGGCTATACGATGCTGAGGGCATGTCAAGAAAGGGGAAAAAAAGAGGGAACGGGAGGCTGCAGTAGTTAAAGGAAGAGAAACCCGAAAAGAATTTTGAGAGAAGAGAAGGACTCAGACACAGTGAAGAGAAGCCAGTTTTTTCAGGAAGGAAGGCAACATGAGCAAAAGACTGATGTGTTATGTGAAGTGATGGCTCTGCCTATTAAAAAAGATACCAAAAAAAAAAAAAAGCCAAAATGGAGAGTTAATAAGCTAGGAGTAGATTTTATTGGCCTTGGAATGCCAAGGGAAGTAGTTTTATTAGGTGTTGCTGGGCAACAAAAGTCAATTACTGACTTTGAACCCCAAAAAAGGTAAATGAAAATGTTCTGCAAAAGTTGTTCAAGCTGCATAAAAGAAATATTTGACAAAGAGAGGAGGTGCTAGAGAGTGAATATCAGCTTGTGTGCTGGTACAGTAAACCAGCCACGGAAGAAAAGGCCAGAACTGGGATACCAGCCATGACAATGGACAGAACATGGAATTAAAGAGAAATGTTTGAGTTAAGTAATCACAGATGGCAGATTAATGGAAAGTGGAATGAGCCCAGTAAAGAAGAAGAAACAAAATCAAGAGCCTTTATAAATCATTCTGGTGCAGCTGATAGATTGGGAAAATGGAAATTTTGCAGGAATATGTGTAGCACTGTAGTTCAAAGTTGAATGAGTAAGGAAGAAAGTATGTTGACAAACATGAGCTAACAGACAAAAATGCTTGCTGATTTTACTGTTCAGAATGCAGGATATTTCTGTGGGAATTAATAGAATGAATGACCAGAAATGACCTTGTTGGCAGGCAATGCAACATAGCATAATCTATATTTGATCACAGTTTAGTGCAGAAAAATAGTTGGAATAAGACGCTTAAGTCCTAAAAATATACATGCTTTTGAAGACTGTACTGATTCTGTTAATGGCATTCAGATGTGGACTTGCATTTTTTTTTCTACTTGGGCTATTTCCTGGGAATATAAGTCTACGAAGCACAAGTTTTATACCCTAAGGAATAATAAACCAGAAAATGGTTGAAGTATCATCAGAATGATGGTCATAATTAAAGGCTGGTTATCTCTGTATAGATACTCAATGTGCACATTTCTTTCCATAGTTGCCAGACATGAATAAAGCTTAAAATACTTTATAAATCAGTGGTGAGATCCCGGTGCTCTGTGCCACCAGAATGCTTTCCCCACATGGAGGCAAGTAGCCGGTAAGAAAGAAATGTGTCTATTGTAAAACAACACCATATACCAGCAATACAGCTCTCTTGCTACACACCTAGATTAAGTATGATTATGCACATACAGAGTTTTTTAAAGGACTGTGTATATATTAAGTGGTGTTACTACTGACAATATAAAAGTGAACCTCTAGCTTGGAAAAGAAACATTAACTTATAAGGAGCCTAAAGCCACTCACTAAATAAGACTCACTATACCCTAGACTTTACCCATTGTTTCCTCAATGGCTTTATTAACATTGATTTTTATCTTATTTTTTTTAATGCAAGCATTAGAAAACTCTCCTCCGTGAACATATCTGGTGTTAGAAGCTTTGAAAGAGTGAAAGAGAAGTCTTGCCTTTTTCTAAAACAGATTAGCTGTTACAATTGCACAATTTTTGAATTAAAAAGGATTTTAGGCATCATTGAGGCTCCCAAATGGGAAGGTTATCTAAGTAGGGAAAGTTATTTTCCTTTTAACTCTGCCAATAAATCAAAATTTCAATGAATAGACTTCATACAATTTAAAAAAATAACTTATATAATACTGATGTTATGCCCATTATACTACTTTTCTGTTTTATGAAATAATGTAGGTTAGGAAATCACATTATTCAAAATTGGGGGTCAATATTCAACATTAGAGTTCCATCAGTATCATTGAATCACAGAAATTCAGCCAGACGATTCCTTCATTTCATTGGTAAAAATAATAAAAGTGATTCTCTTTGAGCAAGTTTTCTGAGGCTGTATATATCCCACTAGATTTTCAGAGGTTTATTTTCTTCCTTTAAATAGGGAGTCTATGAATAAAACAAAGAAACAAAGACACTACTGTGCAAACATTGGTTCTCGTATACACTGTCGCCCTCAGTGCTACTAGAAGCCCTTTCCAATCTGCCAGAAATGCGTATCTAGATGTGTATCTAGTACTGTAATATCATAATAAAACAGGCAGCATTCCATCATTTCATAGACAGTAGTGAGATTTAAGAATATAAACACATACATTACTGAACTTTTTTTTTTTTTAAACTGTTGCTTCATATTACTCTTACTAAGTTAGTATTTAAGAGTGTGGGGATTGGTTCAAATCCCACCTCTACCATGTACAAACTGCCTGATTTGGGACACCTTTTTTAACCTTTATAAGCTTCAGTTTTCAAACCTAAACAAACAAACAAAAAAACAAGAACACTACTCTTACCACCACCCCACTACTAATTCCTGTGTCTGTCGAAGCGTTAGGAGACAGAACGCAGGTCCCAAAGTCCTCATGGGGCCTGGGTAAGTGCTGGAACATCATTGGTTACTACTGGTGGCAACTGCTGCCACTACCACTAGAACTTTCTATGCCGTGCTTTCACCTGCATTTCCATGGCTTCTTGAAGCTCCCTCATGACTATTTCCTAAACTCTCTTACTTCTCTGTTTAGAAAATAGATGTTTGATGGAACTCAGACTGGTCATAGTTTTGTTCCACCTTTCTTTCATTTATCAAATGGCAGTCATTTGATCAACATTCCCTGGGATTTAGAAATATAAGCAGCCAAAGCAACATTTCTGTGTTCCTAAGAGTTGATTTACCATCACAGTCTCTAGTAACAGAGTTGCTACAATAGTGTAGTCAGGATTTATCCAGTTGGTTCAGAGAGTTTCTACTGCACAACTGGAGAGGAGGGCCTCTAAGGAAGATGTGTCTCATAACTTACTAGGATCTCCTCCAGCTAGCTACGTACTTATAAATTCCCCTCTTAAACTCCTGTTCCCCTTCCACGATGGTGGAAGGTGCTCTGTGCACCTTCCAGATAGAAAATGAAAGGTGGCAAAAATATTCTGTGCTTACCACCTACAAAGATGCATTCTTTGTCCTATTTTTGGTGATAGAAGTGGACCATTTCCTAGTGTATTTTAATCTCTGATTCTGTGAGTTGGTTCCCATCACAGGAAATTTGTGTCCTCCAAATTATAGTCTAGTTCACCACGAGGCACCAAAACAGGCTGTTTGAATAACAACAACCACCCAGTAATTTCATAAAGAGTTGCTCAAGAGTGTCCTGTGGCAGTCCTGGATGGGGCAGGAAGAGGAAAGAAGGGGTGTGGTTTTCTAGCCTCCTCTCCCCACTCCTTCCTTCTTGTCTTGCTAGGCTCTCTTGCTTACTCCTTCTCTACCAACTGCTTCATAAGAATTTTAAGAAAATGATTCTGAAGTGTGCCAGGTCATGTTCATTGCTAAGACTGTACAGGTGACAGATACTTCAGTGCAAAGGACAAAGAAAAATATAAGCATGGGAAAAACAGTTCACTTCATTGGTGTAGCAGATCTGAAACTAAGGATTTGTCATCTGTCACTACCTTCTTACCTGCTGGAATTCTTCCATCTGTAAGAAACAGGTCACTGAATCCTTCACCCAGCAGCCTATCTATTGGTGAATCTCGCCCCAAATCATAATCACTGTCTCCTGCTTCACTGTCACCACGGCCACTGTCTTTCAAGCTAAATTTGTCCATGTCTTGCAGGGCATATCTAGAAAGATGAATCAGAGAAAGGAAGGTTTTTACTCTTCAGCATTCATGTTAGTGGGACTCAATAGAGAAAAGGAGGAGAATTCATACCTATAGCTCCTGGAATATTTGTTTCCTCGAAAACTTGGCCTTGGCTGATACTGCCCCTGGTGAAGCATTGAAAGAAGCTGGGAGACCTGCTGGAAACCAAATAGACAGAACTGATTTCTGGAAACAAGCCCCCAAATACTCACAAGCTTGAAGCAAGGAAAAGCAGTTGCTCACTATTTCATCCTAATGAATTGAACATGTTATCTCTGTTTTAAAGATTTACACACGCTGGAATGTGGCCGACTACCCAGGCAGCCACCACACATAACTGCGTATATCCCAGAGAGATTTGAATGATCTCATACACTGACTTTTTCTTTTGGAAAGAGAACTCCTTGATAAATAACAGATTGATTTCCTTTATTTTTTAGCTCAGATGAAAGTGATCAGGGATAAAAATATGTGAAAAAATGTTGTAAAATACAACATTCGAACACATGCAGCTAAAATAATGTCAGAAAAATTTCAAAAGTTAAACAAATGTGGCATGCATTCAGATGGCATTCTGGAGGCCTCAGTTTTGTGGGGTTTTTTGTTGTTTTGTTTGGTTTTGTTTTGGGGGAGGGGGTTAGTAGGAACCACAACTATGAGAATAAAGCAAGTCCTTTTATTTTTGGCTTCCAGTATCTTAATCCGGGAAGCAAGGGTTTGCTAATTAGGTAGTCATTTGGGAGCTTCACATTCATTTTTCAATATTATACATAATACATGCAAGCAAATTCTTTAAGAAAAACAAAACAGTCAGCTAAAGTATGTATACTTGCTACATACACATAATGCAACTTGTATCCTGTTTAATTTGAATATTGTTACTATTGTTTACTTCCTAATGGAAACATTTAAGAACTAGCACATACACAACTTCTGAACACTAACAGCTGACTTGATCAGTGAATTGGTGCAGCGTATGATCTTACCTCAACAGCAGGAGTGGCATGGGTGAGTTCTAGTGAGAAATTCTCTGGCACGTGGTTGGATGAGATTGTCACCAAACTGTTGAGGGACTGGTGACTGTGGTGACTCTGCCGGCTGCCCATCTGCCCTCTTTCCAAGGTCGGAGATGAAGATGGAGACGATCTGTGATGAGATCTGATGGGCAGAGTGCCATTCATGGTCGGCACCAGTGTAATGTCCCCTTTGTGAATCTGCCTGGATGGCCTTTTTGGGTGGTGCTGGTAAGTGGATTCGGCCACCCTGCAGTTGTAGGATCTAGTGTCCTTCTTTTCTCGGTTACACCTAGTTGCAAACAGCACCATAATAACCAACAACACCGCACAAATTGCTCCTAAGGAAATAATTATAATCATGGAGACATCCAAAGATGCCTGGCTTACTGAGGTCATTGCTGTACTCGTCACTGACTCTGCATATTCAAAGATCATACACTTCAGAAGGACTTTGGTATGTAGCTGAGGATTGCCTTTGTCCTGGATGATAACTGAGAGCTCCCACTCTGTGTAGGAAACAGATTCCATGCTCACGTTGGTATGGATGTCACACGACCGTGGGTCAATTAAAAAGACATTCTCCTCATTACCTGCTATGATGGAGCAACTGAGTTCAGCGTTCACACCAGAGTCTCTGTCAATGGCCCGTATTCTCGTGACATGGAAGCCACTCTCAGCCCCTTTGGGTATGGAGATTTCAGCAGTGTTATTGCGCAGCGCAGGCCCTATAACCACAGGGACGTTGTCATTTTCATCAATGATGGTGAGCACAACTGTGGTATTGCTTGCTAGCTGCTTGGGACTTCCTCCATCTCTTGCTTCAACCACAAAAGTGATCTGACTCACTTCCTCATGATCAAAGATTCTGAGGGCATAGATGGCTCCGTTAGATGGGTCAATGGTTACATATGTAGTTATGGAACTTCCCAGGATAAAACTCTCCAAAATGGTATATGTAACCTGGCCGTTTTCTCCAAGATCAGGATCTGTGGCTGTAACAGTGGTGATATACGCCCCTGGCGAGTTATTCTCGGAGATTGCAAATTCATATCGATTTCTCTGGAAGTGGGGTGGATTGTCATTTATATCATTGATCTGAACAGTAAAATGTTTCACTGTAGAAAGACTGGGTGTCCCTTTGTCCTCAGCAATTACGGTCAAACTGTATTCAGATCTCTTTTCTCTATCCAGTGTGGCATTTGTCAAGATTAAATAATTGTTTTCATAAGTCTTCTGAAGTTTAAAGTGACCATGTCCATGAAGCTTACAAACTATTTCTCCATTCAGCCCAGAATCCTTGTCCTGAACCCTGACCAAAGCAACAAATGTGTCAATAGGATCCCCTTCAAAGATATAAGATATTTCTTCTTTTCCAGGGGACATGAGGTTTATGTTAATTTCAGGTTTATTGTCATTAACATCCACAACCTTGATTATAATTTTGCAATGAGCAGGGATTGAATTTGGACCCAAATCTTGAGCCTGAACATCAATCTCATAGGATTTGGTGATTTCATAATCCACTTGTTTGAAAAGAGTCAAATGTCCTCTTTCTGAATCGATTTTAAAAGTCTCTATAATTTTGGGAGACACATGACTGCTGAAGGAATATACAATTTTCCCATTAGCGCCCTCATCTGGATCAGTGGCATTCAGATCAAGGAGCAAAGTGCCAACGGGGGAGTTTTCTAAGAGTTGTATTATATAAGACTGCTGCTCAAAAGCAGGGCTGTTGTCATTGGAGTCGGAAATGCTTATTTTTAGTATGGATGAGCCAGACCTCTGAGGCACCCCCATGTCTGAGGCAGTGAGCTGAAGCTCATAGCTTGACTTCAGCTCCCGATCCAGCTCTCTGACCACTATGAGTTCTGCATACTTGGCTCCATCGGTCCTGGTCCGAACCTCAATATTAAAAAAATCATTGGCAGAGAGAGAGTATGTGTGGAGGGAATTTTCCCCAACATCTGGATCAAAGGCACTGTCCAGGGGGATGCGAGTCCCAACCGCTGCACTCTCAGATATCTCAATAGGTATGACAGATCTTGAAAACTGGGGAGAATTGTCATTAATATCCAGCACTTCGACTTCAATATGGAAAAGCTGCAGATGCTCAGTGGGGAGAGTGATCACATCAAACTCTATGGAACAGTTCAAGTTTTTCTGGCATAGTTGTTCACGGTCGATTTTAGCCCCTATGCTGATTTCTCCATTATCCTCATTTACGACAAGGAGGGGAGAATTTCCCCTTTGCATGGCTCGAAAACGAACAGTGGAAGGATTAGGTAGCTTAACTAAAACATCAGCCACATCCTCTGATAGTCTTGCAATAACCGATCCAACCCTCTGCTCCTCATAAATCCTGTATTTCAAATTCTTGCCCAGCACATCGCAGCTGAAAGATACCATCAGGAGTGCAAAAACAAATCTAAAGTGCATTTTAGCATTCATTTGGCACATCGGTCAGTTTCTGAGATTCCTCACACAGACCAAGTTAGAACAGCAAAGCAATTCCCAAACTTCCTTTGGCAACTTACAGCTAAGCTACATTTGGTACTTGAAACTTGAAAGCGTCTCTTAATAACACAGCACAGCAATTAACAGCTCGCAAACTTTTGTTTTATACACACCGTGTCACGACTTCCAGATACGAACGGCATGGAGTCCGATCCTTGCATTTGTTTGGCTGTTTGTCCTCTCTGCAGGCAGAAGAGTGTCACCTCCGCGTTTCCCCCCTTGTGCAGTCGGAATCCATCTATTGCAGGGTGCCGGCAGAGTCTGCAGTGAATCTTTCTCGAGCGATTCTTTCTCCCTTTCTCTGCTCGGCTGCAGACTAAACACCCGTGATTGCTGACTCCAGTCTAAAATCTGTACAACTTCACTTCAACTCAGACAAAGCTCTCTTGCCCGGCGTGTGTTGAATAGCGTCCAGCCAATCAGCGGACTTCCAAATCAAAAGCTGATGGAGTCCCCAAAGCGAGGGCGGTCGAGAGTGGAGGGTGGAGAGGGAGAGAGACCAGCTAGGAGGAAGGCGGGGGCTGGGGGCGCGGCGGGGAGAGCGGGGAGGAGGGCTGGTGGGGGCTGGGGGAGGAGGATGGGAGCCGCTCCTACACTGCTCCTCCCTTCCTCCTCCCTCCTCCCTCCTCCCCCTCCTCCTTTGAATCTACTGCATTCACTTTCTCTGAGCGTGCCACGACAAAGGGGAGACAAATTACAGAAGAAAAACTTTAAATCAACTTCTGGTCGCCTTTATTTATATGGCATTTTAAATTGTTCTGGTTTTCTTAATTGCCCTTTCTTCTTCCACAAACATGTAATCATCTTGCTTTTCATAGTCTTTATGTACTGGTTTAACTTAAAATACCTCTAAGTGCATTTTGTTGGTGAAGGAATTTAATAAAATTTGAAAACTTGCTTCTAATTATGCGTCTCAGACCGCCTCCTTCCCCTCCCCCTCTGTAAATACTTGGGTCTTTCTCCCGTGAGCACAAGCAGATTTTCTTGGGGCTCTGTTTGAAAGAACAGAACAAGTAAGGAGGTTTCATTTTCTGTTTTTCTTTCATCTTTATTCTTTGAAGATAAGAAAAGGGCTATTTTCCACTCTTGATTTCTCCTAATTAGCAAGATTTAAAGGAGCACCTTAGGATTTGAAACTACCAATATAGTTCTACCATATAACACTTCTTTCTTTGAGTTGGGGCAAAACTGGCTATGATATTTCTTTGTCTTGTACTTCAAAAAATCCTATTTACCTTGAGTAAAAGGCATTCCATGCTTTAGCGTGCCATTTTCTACCAAAAGGTATTATCTACACATGGTGAGTCTTCACAATGAATACTGGGGGGACATGGACTCAATAGTTTACAAGTCAAATTTTTATAATATATGTATTATTTATGAAAGCACTTTTCAGATATGTATTTTAAGAACCCAAAGCTTGTTTACATTGAAGAATAAAATGCCTGAGCTGAAAATTGCATTTTGTGTGCATCAAAATGCTAGGAAATATCATGGGAGGCTTGTGCTCTATCCAGGTCACAGAAACTGATACGGTATTCTTCTTTGAAAATATGATTATTTATGATGTTCTCTCTGCTCTGCAATTTCTTTTAAGTTTATCATCACGGCTTTATTGCTGCTTTTTTTTTTTTTTTTTTTTTTTTTTTCTTTTTTCTTTTTT